>NW_028115753.1:0-65543 GCF_964273445.1 Streptopelia decaocto
ATTGAAACTTTTCAAATCCCTCTCAAAATTGTTGAAATTCTCTTGAAGCTTTTAAAATTCTCTCTAGAATTTTCAAAATCCATGTCCACATGTTTACAATTTCACGTCAAAAAATGGCTAAAATTCCAGCTGAAATTTTTTCAAAGTCCCTTAAAAATTTTCCAATTTTTGTCCCAATTCTTCCCATTCCCATTGAAACTTTTCAAATCCCTCTCAAAATTGTAGAAATTCTCTTGAAGCTTTTAAAATTCTCTCTAGAATTTTCAAAATCCATGGCCACATGTTTACAATTTCACGACAAAAAATGGCTAAAATTCCAGTTGAAATTTTTTCAAAGTCCCTTAAAAATTTTCCAATTTTTGTCCCAATTCTTCCCATTCCCATTGAAACTTTTCAAATCCCTCTCAAAATTGTTGAAATTCTCTTGAAGCTTTTAAAATTCTCTCTAGAATTTTCAAAATCCATGTCCACATGTTTACAATTTCACGTCAAAAAATGGCTAAAATTCCAGTTGAAATTTTTTCAAAGTCCCTTAAAAATTTTCCAATTTTTGTCCCAATTCTTCCCATTCCCATTGAAACTTTTCAAATCCCTCTCAAAATTGTTGAAATTCTCTTGAAGCTTTTAAAATTCTCTCTAGAATTTTCAAAATCCATGGCCACATGTTTACAATTTCACGTCAAAAAATGGCTAAAATTCCAGTTGAAATTTTTTCAAAGTCCCTTAAAAATTTTCCAATTTTTGTCCCAATTCTTCCCATTCCCATTGAAACTTTTCAAATCCCTCTCAAAATTGTTGAAATTCTCTTGAAGCTTTTAAAATTCTCTCTAGAATTTTCAAAATCCATGTCCACATGTTTACAATTTCACGTCAAAAAATGGCTAAAATTCCAGTTGAAATTTTTTCAAAGTCCCTTAAAAATTTTCCAATTTTTGTCCCAATTCTTCCCATTCCCATTGAAACTTTTCAAATCCCTCTCAAAATTGTTGAAATTCTCTTGAAGCTTTTAAAATTCTCTCTAGAATTTTCAAAATCCATGGCCACATGTTTACAATTTCACATCAAAAAATGGCTAAAATTCCAGTTGAAATTTTTTCAAAGTCCCTTAAAAATTTTCCAATTTTTGTCCCAATTCTTCCCATTCCCATTGAAACTTTTCAAATCCCTCTCAAAATTGTTGAAATTCTCTTGAAGCTTTTAAAATTCTCTCTAGAATTTTCAAAATCCATGGCCACATGTTTACAATTTCACGTCAAAAAATGGCTAAAATTCCAGTTGAAATTTTTTCAAAGTCCCTTAAAAATTTTCCAATTTTTGTCCCAATTCTTCCCATTCCCATTGAAACTTTTCAAATCCCTCTCAAAATTGTTGAAATTCTCTTGAAGCTTTTAAAATTCTCTCTAGAATTTTCAAAATCCATGTCCACATGTTTACAATTTCACGTCAAGAAATGGCTAAAATTCCAGTTGAAATTTTTTCAAAGTCCCTTAAAAATTTTCCAATTTTTGTCCCAATTCTTCCCATTCCCATTGAAACTTTTCAAATCCCTCTCAAAATTGTAGAAATTCTGTTGAAGCTTTTAAAATTCTCTCTAGAATTTTCAAAATCCATGTCCACATGTTTACAATTTCACGTCAAAAAATGGCTAAAATTCCAGTTGAAATTTTTTCAAAGTCCCTTAAAAGTTTTCCAATTTTTGTCCCAATTCTTCCCATTCCCATTGAAACT
The DNA here is from genome assembly GCF_964273445.1 of Streptopelia decaocto. NCBI lineage: Eukaryota > Metazoa > Chordata > Aves > Columbiformes > Columbidae > Streptopelia > Streptopelia decaocto. Next base: position 1,729 of record NW_028115753.1, read on the forward strand.
TCTCAAATCCCTCTCAAAATTGTTGAAATTCTCTTGAAGCTTTTAAAATTCTCTCTAGAATTTTCAAAATCCATGGCCACATGTTTACAATTTCACGTCAAAAAATGGCTAAAATTCCAGTTGAAATTTTTTCAAAGTCCCTGAAAAATTTTCCAATTTTTGTCCCAATTCTTCCCATTCCCATTGAAACTTTTCAAATCCCTCTCAAAATTGTTGAAATTCTCTTGAAGCTTTTAAAATTCTCTCTAGAATTTTCAAAATCCATGTCCACATGTTTACAATTTCACGACAAAAAATGGCTAAAATTCCAGTTGAAATTTTTTCAAAGTCCCTTAAAAATTTTCCAATTTTTGTCCCAATTCTTCCCATTCCCATTGAAACTTTTCAAATCCCTCTCAAAATTGTTGAAATTCTCTTGAAGCTTTTAAAATTCTCTCTAGAATTTTCAAAATCCATGTCCACATGTTTACAATTTCACGACAAAAAATGGCTAAAATTCCAGTTGAAATTTTTTCAAAGTCCCTTAAAAATTTTCCAATTTTTGTCCCAATTCTTCCCATTCCCATTGAAACTTTTCAAATCCCTCTCAAAATTGTTGAAATTCTCTTGAAGCTTTTAAAATTCTCTCTAGAATTTTCAAAATCCATGGCCACATGTTTACAATTTCACGTCAAAAAATGGCTAAAATTCCAGTTGAAATTTTTTCAAAGTCCCTTCAAAATTTCCCAATTTTTGTCCCAATTCTTCCCATTCCCATTGAAACTTTTCAAATCCCTCTCCAAATTGTTGAAATTCTCTTGAAGCTTTTAAAATTCTCTCTAGAATTTTCAAAATCCACTTCAACATGTTTACAATTTCACGTCAAAAAATGGCTAAAATTCCAGTTGAAATTTTTTCAAAGTCCCTTAAAAATTTTCCAATTTTTGTCCCAATTCTTCCCATTCCCATTGAAACTTTTCAAATCCCTCTCAAAATTGTTGAAATTCTCTTGAAGCTTTTAAAATTCTCTCTAGAATTTTCAAAATCCATGGGCACATGTTTACAATTTCACGACAAAAAATGGCTAAAATTCCAGTTGAAATTTTTTCAAAGTCCCTTCAAAATTTTCCAATTTTTGTCCCAATTCTTCCCATTCCCATTGAAACTTTTCAAATCCCTCTCAAAATTGTTGAAATTCTCTTGAAGCTTTTAAAATTCTCTCTAGAATTTTCAAATCCATGTCCACATGTTTACAATTTCACGTCAAAAAATGGCTAAAATTCCAGTTGAAATTTTTTCAAAGTCCCTTAAAAATTTTCCAATTTTTGTCCCAATTCTTCCCATTCCCATTGAAACTTTTCAAATCCCTCTCCAAATTGTTGAAATTCTCTTGAAGCTTTTAAAATTCTCTCTAGAATTTTCAAAATCCATGGCCACATGTTTACAATTTCACGTCAAAAAATGGCTAAAATTCCAGTTGAAATTTTTTCAAAGTCCCTTAAAAATTTTCCAATTTTTGTCCCAATTCTTCCCATTCCCATTGAAACTTTTCAAATCCCTCTCAAAATTGTTGAAATTCTGTTGAAGCTTTTAAAATTCTCTCTAGAATTTTCAAAATCCATGGCCACATGTTTACAATTTCACGACAAAAAATGGCTGAAATTCCAGTTGAAATTTTTTCAAAGTCCCTTAAAAATTTTCCAATTTTTGTCCCAATTCTTCCCATTCCCATTGAAACTTTTCAAATCCCTCTCCAAATTGTTGAAATTCTCTTGAAGCTTTTAAAATTCTCTCTAGAATTTTCAAAATCCATGTCCACATGTTTACAATTTCACGTCAAGAAATGGCTAAAATTCCAGTTGAAATTTTTTCAAAGTCCCTTAAAAATTTTCCAATTTTTGTCCCAATTCTTCCCATTCCCATTGAAACTTTTCAAATCCCTCTCAAAATTGTAGAAATTCTGTTGAAGCTTTTAAAATTCTCTCTAGAATTTTCAAAATCCATGTCCACATGTTTACAATTTCACGTCAAAAAATGGCTAAAATTCCAGTTGAAATTTTTTCAAAGTCCCTTAAAAATTTTCCAATTTTTGTCCCAATTCTTCCCATTCCCATTGAAACTTTTCAAATCCCTCTCAAAATTGTTGAAATTCTGTTGAAGCTTTTAAAATTCTCTCTAGAATTTTCAAAATCCATGTCCACATGTTTACAATTTCACGTCAAAAAATGGCTAAAATTCCAGTTGAAATTTTTTCAAAGTCCCTTAAAAATTTTCCAATTTTTGTCCCAATTCTTCCCATTCCCATTGAAACTTTTCAAATCCCTCTCAAAATTGTTGAAATTCTCTTGAAGCTTTTAAAATTCTCTCTAGAATTTTCAAAATCCATGTCCACATGTTTACAATTTCACGTCAAAAAATGGCTAAAATTCCAGTTGAAATTTTTTCAAAGTCCCTTAAAAATTTTCCAATTTTTGTCCCAATTCTTCCCATTCCCATTGAAACTTTTCAAATCCCTCTCAAAATTGTTGAAATTCTCTTGAAGCTTTTAAAATTCTCTCTAGAATTTTCAAAATCCATGGCCACATGTTTACAATTTCACGTCAAAAAATGGCTAAAATTCCAGTTGAAATTTTTTCAAAGTCCCTTAAAAATTTTCCAATTTTTGTCCCAATTCTTCCCATTCCCATTGAAACTTTTCAAATCCCTCTCAAAATTGTTGAAATTCTCTTGAAGCTTTTAAAATTCTCTCTAGAATTTTCAAAATCCATGTCCACATGTTTACAATTTCACGTCAAAAAATGGCTAAAATTCCAGTTGAAATTTTTTCAAAGTCCCTTAAAAATTTTCCAATTTTTGTCCCAATTCTTCCCATTCCCATTGAAACTTTTCAAATCCCTCTCAAAATTGTTGAAATTCTCTTGAAGCTTTTAAAATTCTCTCTAGAATTTTCAAAATCCATGTCCACATGTTTACAATTTCACATCAAAAAATGGCTAAAATTCCAGTTGAAATTTTTTCAAAGTCCCTTAAAAATTTTCCAATTTTTGTCCCAATTCTTCCCATTCCCATTGAAACTTTTCAAATCCCTCTCAAAATTGTTGAAATTCTCTTGAAGCTTTTAAAATTCTCTCTAGAATTTTCAAAATCCATGGCCACATGTTTACAATTTCACGTCAAAAAATGGCTAAAATTCCAGTTGAAATTTTTTCAAAGTCCCTTAAAAATTTTCCAATTTTTGTCCCAATTCTTCCCATTCCCATTGAAACTTTTCAAATCCCTCTCAAAATTGTTGAAATTCTCTTGAAGCTTTTAAAATTCTCTCTAGAATTTTCAAAATCCATGTCCACATGTTTACAATTTCACGTCAAGAAATGGCTAAAATTCCAGTTGAAATTTTTTCAAAGTCCCTTAAAAATTTTCCAATTTTTGTCCCAATTCTTCCCATTCCCATTGAAACTTTTCAAATCCCTCTCAAAATTGTAGAAATTCTGTTGAAGCTTTTAAAATTCTCTCTAGAATTTTCAAAATCCATGTCCACATGTTTACAATTTCACGTCAAAAAATGGCTAAAATTCCAGTTGAAATTTTTTCAAAGTCCCTTAAAAGTTTTCCAATTTTTGTCCCAATTCTTCCCATTCCCATTGAAACTTCTCAAATCCCTCTCAAAATTGTTGAAATTCTCTTGAAGCTTTTAAAATTCTCTCTAGAATTTTCAAAATCCATGGCCACATGTTTACAATTTCACGTCAAAAAATGGCTAAAATTCCAGTTGAAATTTTTTCAAAGTCCCTGAAAAATTTTCCAATTTTTGTCCCAATTCTTCCCATTCCCATTGAAACTTTTCAAATCCCTCTCAAAATTGTTGAAATTCTCTTGAAGCTTTTAAAATTCTCTCTAGAATTTTCAAAATCCATGTCCACATGTTTACAATTTCACGACAAAAAATGGCTAAAATTCCAGTTGAAATTTTTTCAAAGTCCCTTAAAAATTTTCCAATTTTTGTCCCAATTCTTCCCATTCCCATTGAAACTTTTCAAATCCCTCTCAAAATTGTTGAAATTCTCTTGAAGCTTTTAAAATTCTCTCTAGAATTTTCAAAATCCATGTCCACATGTTTACAATTTCACGACAAAAAATGGCTAAAATTCCAGTTGAAATTTTTTCAAAGTCCCTTAAAAATTTTCCAATTTTTGTCCCAATTCTTCCCATTCCCATTGAAACTTTTCAAATCCCTCTCAAAATTGTTGAAATTCTCTTGAAGCTTTTAAAATTCTCTCTAGAATTTTCAAAATCCACTTCAACATGTTTACAATTTCACGTCAAAAAATGGCTAAAATTCCAGTTGAAATTTTTTCAAAGTCCCTTCAAAATTTCCCAATTTTTGTCCCAATTCTTCCCATTCCCATTGAAACTTTTCAAATCCCTCTCAAAATTGTTGAAATTCTCTTGAAGCTTTTAAAATTCTCTCTAGAATTTTCAAAATCCACTTCAACATGTTTACAATTTCACGTCAAAAAATGGCTAAAATTCCAGTTGAAATTTTTTCAAAGTCCCTTAAAAATTTTCCAATTTTTGTCCCAATTCTTCCCATTCCCATTGAAACTTTTCAAATCCCTCTCAAAATTGTTGAAATTCTCTTGAAGCTTTTAAAATTCTCTCTAGAATTTTCAAAATCCATGGCCACATGTTTACAATTTCACGACAAAAAATGGCTAAAATTCCAGTTGAAATTTTTTCAAAGTCCCTTAAAAATTTTCCAATTTTTGTCCCAATTCTTCCCATTCCCATTGAAACTTTTCAAATCCCTCTCAAAATTGTTGAAATTCTCTTGAAGCTTTTAAAATTCTCTCTAGAATTTTCAAAATCCATGTCCACATGTTTACAATTTCACGTCAAAAAATGGCTAAAATTCCAGTTGAAATTTTTTCAAAGTCCCTTAAAAATTTTCCAATTTTTGTCCCAATTCTTCCCATTCCCATTGAAACTTTTCAAATCCCTCTCCAAATTGTTGAAATTCTCTTGAAGCTTTTAAAATTCTCTCTAGAATTTTCAAAATCCATGGCCACATGTTTACAATTTCACGTCAAAAAATGGCTAAAATTCCAGTTGAAATTTTTTCAAAGTCCCTTAAAAATTTTCCAATTTTTGTCCCAATTCTTCCCATTCCCATTGAAACTTTTCAAATCCCTCTCAAAATTGTTGAAATTCTGTTGAAGCTTTTAAAATTCTCTCTAGAATTTTCAAAATCCATGGCCACATGTTTACAATTTCACGACAAAAAATGGCTGAAATTCCAGTTGAAATTTTTTCAAAGTCCCTTAAAAATTTTCCAATTTTTGTCCCAATTCTTCCCATTCCCATTGAAACTTTTCAAATCCCTCTCCAAATTGTTGAAATTCTCTTGAAGCTTTTAAAATTCTCTCTAGAATTTTCAAAATCCATGTCCACATGTTTACAATTTCACGTCAAGAAATGGCTAAAATTCCAGTTGAAATTTTTTCAAAGTCCCTTAAAAATTTTCCAATTTTTGTCCCAATTCTTCCCATTCCCATTGAAACTTTTCAAATCCCTCTCAAAATTGTAGAAATTCTGTTGAAGCTTTTAAAATTCTCTCTAGAATTTTCAAAATCCATGTCCACATGTTTACAATTTCACGTCAAAAAATGGCTAAAATTCCAGTTGAAATTTTTTCAAAGTCCCTTAAAAATTTTCCAATTTTTGTCCCAATTCTTCCCATTCCCATTGAAACTTTTCAAATCCCTCTCAAAATTGTTGAAATTCTGTTGAAGCTTTTAAAATTCTCTCTAGAATTTTCAAAATCCATGTCCACATGTTTACAATTTCACGTCAAGAAATTGCTAAAATTCCAGTTGAAATTTTTTCAAAGTCCCTTCAAAATTTTCCAATTTTTGTCCCAATTCTTCCCATTCCCATTGAAACTTTTCAAATCCCTCTCAAAATTGTAGAAATTCTGTTGAAGCTTTTAAAATTCTCTCTAGAATTTTCAAAATCCATGTCCACATGTTTACAATTTCACGTCAAAAAATGGCTAAAATTCCAGTTGAAATTTTTTCAAAGTCCCTTAAAAGTTTTCCAATTTTTGTCCCAATTCTTCCCATTCCCATTGAAACTTTTCAAATCCCTCTCCAAATTGTTGAAATTCTCTTGAAGCTTTTAAAATTCTCTCTAGAATTTTCAAAATCCATGGCCACATGTTTACAATTTCACGTCAAAAAATGGCTAAAATTCCAGTTGAAATTTTTTCAAAGTCCCTTAAAAATTTTCCAATTTTTGTCCCAATTCTTCCCATTCCCATTGAAACTTTTCAAATCCCTCTCAAAATTGTTGAAATTCTGTTGAAGCTTTTAAAATTCTCTCTAGAATTTTCAAAATCCATGGCCACATGTTTACAATTTCACGACAAAAAATGGCTGAAATTCCAGTTGAAATTTTTTCAAAGTCCCTTAAAAATTTTCCAATTTTTGTCCCAATTCTTCCCATTCCCATTGAAACTTTTCAAATCCCTCTCCAAATTGTTGAAATTCTCTTGAAGCTTTTAAAATTCTCTCTAGAATTTTCAAAATCCATGGCCACATGTTTACAATTTCACGACAAAAAATGGCTAAAATTCCAGTTGAAATTTTTTCAAAGTCCCTTAAAAATTTTCCAATTTTTGTCCCAATTCTTCCCATTCCCATTGAAACTTTTCAAATCCCTCTCAAAATTGTAGAAATTCTGTTGAAGCTTTTAAAATTCTCTCTAGAATTTTCAAAATCCATGTCCACATGTTTACAATTTCACGTCAAAAAATGGCTAAAATTCCAGTTGAAATTTTTTCAAAGTCCCTTAAAAATTTTCCAATTTTTGTCCCAATTCTTCCCATTCCCATTGAAACTTTTCAAATCCCTCTCAAAATTGTTGAAATTCTGTTGAAGCTTTTAAAATTCTCTCTAGAATTTTCAAAATCCATGTCCACATGTTTACAATTTCACGTCAAGAAATTGCTAAAATTCCAGTTGAAATTTTTTCAAAGTCCCTTCAAAATTTTCCAATTTTTGTCCCAATTCTTCCCATTCCCATTGAAACTTTTCAAATCCCTCTCAAAATTGTAGAAATTCTGTTGAAGCTTTTAAAATTCTCTCTAGAATTTTCAAAATCCATGTCCACATGTTTACAATTTCACGTCAAAAAATGGCTAAAATTCCAGTTGAAATTTTTTCAAAGTCCCTTAAAAGTTTTCCAATTTTTGTCCCAATTCTTCCCATTCCCATTGAAACTTTTCAAATCCCTCTCCAAATTGTTGAAATTCTCTTGAAGCTTTTAAAATTCTCTCTAGAATTTTCAAAATCCATGGCCACATGTTTACAATTTCACGTCAAAAAATGGCTAAAATTCCAGTTGAAATTTTTTCAAAGTCCCTTAAAAATTTTCCAATTTTTGTCCCAATTCTTCCCATTCCCATTGAAACTTTTCAAATCCCTCTCAAAATTGTTGAAATTCTGTTGAAGCTTTTAAAATTCTCTCTAGAATTTTCAAAATCCATGTCCACATGTTTACAATTTCACATAAAAAAATGGCTAAAATTCCAGTTGAAATTTTTTCAAAGTCCCTTAAAAATTTTCCAATTTTTGTCCCAATTCTTCCCATTCCCATTGAAACTTTTCAAATCCCTCTCCAAATTGTTGAAATTCTCTTGAAGCTTTTAAAATTCTCTCTAGAATTTTCAAAATCCATGTCCACATGTTTACAATTTCACGTCAAGAAATGGCTAAAATTCCAGTTGAAATTTTTTCAAAGTCCCTTAAAAATTTTCCAATTTTTGTCCCAATTCTTCCCATTCCCATTGAAACTTTTCAAATCCCTCTCAAAATTGTTGAAATTCTCTTGAAGCTTTTAAAATTCTCTCTAGAATTTTCAAAATCCATGGCCACATGTTTACAATTTCACGTCAAAAAATGGCTAAAATTCCAGTTGAAATTTTTTCAAAGTCCCTTAAAAATTTTCCAATTTTTGTTCCAATTCTTCCCATTCCCATTGAAACTTTTCAAATCCCTCTCCAAATTGTTGAAATTCTGTTGAAGCTTTTAAAATTCTCTCTAGAATTTTCAAAATCCATGTCCACATGTTTACAATTTCACGTCAAAAAATGGCTAAAATTCCAGTTGAAATTTTTTCAAAGTCCCTTAAAAATTTTCCAATTTTTGTCCCAATTCTTCCCATTCCCATTGAAACTTTTCAAATCCCTCTCCAAATTGTTGAAATTCTGTTGAAGCTTTTAAAATTCTCTCTAGAATTTTCAAAATCCATGTCCACATGTTTACAATTTCACGTCAAAAAATGGCTAAAATTCCAGTTGAAATTTTTTCAAAGTCCCTTAAAAATTTTCCAATTTTTGTCCCAATTCTTCCCATTCCCATTGAAACTTTTCAAATCCCTCTCAAAATTGTTGAAATTCTGTTGAAGCTTTTAAAATTCTCTCTAGAATTTTCAAAATCCATGGCCACATGTTTACAATTTCACATAAAAAATTGCTAAAATTCCAGTTGAAATTTTTTCAAAGTCCCTTAAAAATTTTCCAATTTTTGTCCCAATTCTTCCCATTCCCATTGAAACTTTTCAAATCCCTCTCCAAATTGTTGAAATTCTCTTGAAGCTTTTAAAATTCTCTCTAGAATTTTCAAAATCCATGGCCACATGTTTACAATTTCACGTCAAAAAATGGCTAAAATTCCAGTTGAAATTTTTTCAAAGTCCCTGAAAAATTTTCCAATTTTTGTCCCAATTCTTCCCATTCCCATTGAAACTTTTCAAATCCCTCTCAAAATTGTTGAAATTCTCTTGAAGCTTTTAAAATTCTCTCTAGAATTTTCAAAATCCATGGCCACATGTTTACAATTTCACGTCAAAAAATGGCTAAAATTCCAGTTGAAATTTTTTCAAAGTCCCTTAAAAATTTTCCAATTTTTGTCCCAATTCTTCCCATTCCCATTGAAACTTTTCAAATCCCTCTCAAAATTGTTGAAATTCTGTTGAAGCTTTTAAAATTCTCTCTAGAATTTTCAAAATCCATGTCCACATGTTTACAATTTCACGTCAAAAAATGGCTAAAATTCCAGTTGAAATTTTTTCAAAGTCCCTTAAAAATTTTCCAATTTTTGTCCCAATTCTTCCCATTCCCATTGAAACTTTTCAAATCCCTCTCCAAATTGTTGAAATTCTCTTGAAGCTTTTAAAATTCTCTCTAGAATTTTCAAAATCCATGTCCACATGTTTACAATTTCACGACAAAAAATTGCTAAAATTCCAGTTGAAATTTTTTCAAAGTCCCTTAAAAATTTTCCAATTTTTGTCCCAATTCTTCCCATTCCCATTGAAACTTTTCAAATCCCTCTCAAAATTGTTGAAATTCTCTTGAAGCTTTTAAAATTCTCTCTAGAATTTTCAAAATCCATGTCCACATGTTTACAATTTCACGTCAAAAAATGGCTAAAATTCCAGTTGGAATTTTTTCAAAGTCCCTTAAAAATTTTCCAATTTTTGTCCCAATTCTTCCCATTCCCATTGAAACTTTTCAAATCCCTCTCCAAATTGTTGAAATTCTCTTGAAGCTTTTAAAATTCTCTCTAGAATTTTCAAAATCCATGTCCACATGTTTACAATTTCACGTCAAAAAATGGCTAAAATTCCAGTTGAAATTTTTTCAAAGTCCCTTAAAAATTTTCCAATTTTTGTCCCAATTCTTCCCATTCCCATTGAAACTTTTCAAATCCCTCTCCAAATTGTTGAAATTCTGTTGAAGCTTTTAAAATTCTCTCTAGAATTTTCAAAATCCATGGCCACATGTTTACAATTTCACGTCAAGAAATTGCTAAAATTCCAGTTGAAATTTTTTCAAAGTCCCTTCAAAATTTTCCAATTTTTGTCCCAATTCTTCCCATTCCCATTGAAACTTTTCAAATCCCTCTCAAAATTGTAGAAATTCTGTTGAAGCTTTTAAAATTCTCTCTAGAATTTTCAAAATCCATGTCCACATGTTTACAATTTCACGTCAAAAAATGGCTAAAATTCCAGTTGAAATTTTTTCAAAGTCCCTTAAAAGTTTTCCAATTTTTGTCCCAATTCTTCCCATTCCCATTGAAACTTTTCAAATCCCTCTCAAAATTGTTGAAATTCTCTTGAAGCTTTTAAAATTCTCTCTAGAATTTTCAAAATCCATGTCCACATGTTTACAATTTCACGTCAAAAAATGGCTAAAATTCCAGTTGAAATTTTTTCAAAGTCCCTTAAAAATTTTCCAATTTTTGTCCCAATTCTTCCCATTCCCATTGAAACTTTTCAAATCCCTCTCCAAATTGTTGAAATTCTGTTGAAGCTTTTAAAATTCTCTCTAGAATTTTCAAAATCCATGTCCACATGTTTACAATTTCACGTCAAGAAATGGCTAAAATTCCAGTTGAAATTTTTTCAAAGTCCCTTCAAAATTTTCCAATTTTTGTCCCAATTCTTCCCATTCCCATTGAAACTTTTCAAATCCCTCTCAAAATTGTAGAAATTCTGTTGAAGCTTTTAAAATTCTCTCTAGAATTTTCAAAATCCATGGCCACATGTTTACAATTTCACGTCAAAAAATGGCTAAAATTCCAGTTGAAATTTTTTCAAAGTCCCTTAAAAGTTTTCCAATTTTTGTCCCAATTCTTCCCATTCCCATTGAAACTTTTCAAATCCCTCTCCAAATTGTTGAAATTCTCTTGAAGCTTTTAAAATTCTCTCTAGAATTTTCAAAATCCATGGCCACATGTTTACAATTTCACGTCAAAAAATGGCTAAAATTCCAGTTGAAATTTTTTCAAAGTCCCTTAAAAATTTTCCAATTTTTGTCCCAATTCTTCCATTCCCATTGAAACTTTTCAAATCCCTCTCCAAATTGTTGAAATTCTGTTGAAGCTTTTAAAATTCTCTCTAGAATTTTCAAAATCCATGGCCACATGTTTACAATTTCACGTAAAAAAATTGCTAAAATTCCAGCTGAAATTTTTTCCAAGTCCCTTCAAAATTTCCCAATTTTTGTCCCAATTCTTCCCATTCCCATTGAAACTTTTCAAATCCCTCTCAAAATTGTTGAAATTCTCTTGAAGCTTTTAAAATTCTCTCTAGAATTTTCAAAATCCATGTCCACATGTTTACAATTTCACGTCAAAAAATGGCTAAAATTCCAGTTGAAATTTTTTCAAAGTCCCTTAAAAATTTCCAATTTTTGTCCCAATTCTTCCCATTCCCATTGAAACTTTTCAAATCCCTCTCAAAATTGTTGAAATTCTCTTGAAGCTTTTAAAATTCTCTCTAGAATTTTCAAAATCCATGTCCACATGTTTACAATTTCACGTCAAAAAATGGCTAAAATTCCAGTTGAAATTTTTTCAAAGTCCCTTAAAAATTTTCCAATTTTTGTCCCAATTCTTCCCATTCCCATTGAAACTTTTCAAATCCCTCTCAAAATTGTTGAAATTCTCTTGAAGCTTTTAAAATTCTCTCTAGAATTTTCAAAATCCATGTCCACATGTTTACAATTTCACGTCAAAAAATGGCTAAAATTCCAGTTGAAATTTTTTCAAAGTCCCTTAAAAATTTTCCAATTTTTGTCCCAATTCTTCCCATTCCCATTGAAACTTTTCAAATCCCTCTCAAAATTGTTGAAATTCTCTTGAAGCTTTTAAAATTCTCTCTAGAATTTTCAAAATCCATGTCCACATGTTTACAATTTCACGTCAAAAAATGGCTAAAATTCCAGTTGAAATTTTTTCAAAGTCCCTTAAAAATTTTCCAATTTTTGTCCCAATTCTTCCCATTCCCATTGAAACTTTTCAAATCCCTCTCAAAATTGTTGAAATTCTCTTGAAGCTTTTAAAATTCTCTCTAGAATTTTCAAAATCCATGGCCACATGTTTACAATTTCATGTCAAAAAATGGCTAAAATTCCAGTTGAAATTTTTTCAAAGTCCCTTAAAAATTTTCCAATTTTTGTCCCAATTCCATTGAAACTTTTCAGATCCCTCTCCAAATTGTTGAAATTCTGTTGAAGCTTTTAAAATTCTCTCTAGAATTTTCAAAATCCATGTCCACATGTTTACAATTTCACGTCAAAAAATGGCTAAAATTCCAGTTGAAATTTTTTCAAAGTCCCTTAAAAATTTTCCAATTTTTGTCCCAATTCTTCCCATTCCCATTGAAACTTTTCAAATCCCTCTCAAAATTGTTGAAATTCTCTTGAAGCTTTTAAAATTCTCTCTAGAATTTTCAAAATCCATGGCCACATGTTTACAATTTCATGTCAAAAAATGGCTAAAATTCCAGTTGAAATTTTTTCAAAGTCCCTTCAAAATTTTCCAATTTTTGTCCCAATTCCCATTGAAACTTTTCAAATCCCTCTCAAAATTGTTGAAATTCTCTTGAAGCTTTTAAAATTCTCTCTAGAATTTTCAAAATCCATGGCCACATGTTTACAATTTCACGTAAAAAAAATGCTAAAATTCCAGTTGAAATTTTTTCAAAGTCCCTTAAAAATTTTCCAATTTTTGTCCCAATTCTTCCCATTCCCATTGAAACTTTTCAAATCCCTCTCAAAATTGTTGAAATTCTCTTGAAGCTTTTAAAATTCTCTCTAGAATTTTCAAAATCCATGGCCACATGTTTACAATTTCACGTCAAAAAATGGCTAAAATTCCAGTTGAAATTTTTTCAAAGTCCCTTAAAAATTTTCCAATTTTTGTCCCAATTCTTCCCATTCCCATTGAAACTTTTCAAATCCCTCTCAAAATTGTTGAAATTCTCTTGAAGCTTTTAAAATTCTCTCTAGAATTTTCAAAATCCATGGCCACATGTTTACAATTTCACGTCAAAAAATGGCTAAAATTCCAGTTGAAATTTTTTCAAAGTCCCTTAAAAATTTTCCAATTTTTGTCCCAATTCTTCCCATTCCCATTGAAACTTTTCAAATCCCTCTCCAAATTGTTGAAATTCTGTTGAAGCTTTTAAAATTCTCTCTAGAATTTTCAAAATCCATGTCCACATGTTTACAATTTCACGTCAAAAAATGGCTAAAATTCCAGTTGAAATTTTTTCAAAGTCCCTTAAAAATTTTCCAATTTTTGTCCCAATTCTTCCCATTCCCATTGAAACTTTTCAAATCCCTCTCCAAATTGTTGAAATTCTGTTGAAGCTTTTAAAATTCTCTCTAGAATTTTCAAAATCCATGTCCACATGTTTACAATTTCACGTCAAAAAATGGCTAAAATTCCAGTTGAAATTTTTTCAAAGTCCCTTAAAAATTTTCCAATTTTTGTCCCAATTCTTCCCATTCCCATTGAAACTTTTCAAATCCCTCTCAAAATTGTTGAAATTCTCTTGAAGCTTTTAAAATTCTCTCTAGAATTTTCAAAATCCATGTCCACATGTTTACAATTTCACGTCAAAAAATGGCTAAAATTCCAGTTGAAATTTTTTCAAAGTCCCTTAAAAATTTTCCAATTTTGTCCCAATTCTTCCCATTCCCATTGAAACTTTTCAAATCCCTCTCAAAATTGTTGAAATTCTGTTGAAGCTTTTAAAATTCTCTCTAGAATTTTCAAAATCCATGGCCACATGTTTACAATTTCACGTAAAAAAATTGCTAAAATTCCAGCTGAAATTTTTTCCAAGTCCCTTAAAAATTTTCCAATTTTTGTCCCAATTCTTCCCATTCCCATTGAAACTTTTCAAATCCCTCTCCAAATTGTTGAAATTCTCTTGAAGCTTTTAAAATTCTCTCTAGAATTTTCAAAATCCATGTCCACATGTTTACAATTTCACGTAACAAAATGGCTAAAATTCCAGTTGAAATTTTTTCAAAGTCCCTTAAAAATTTTCCAATTTTTGTCCCAATTCTTCCCATTCCCATTGAAACTTTTCAAATCCCTCTCCAAATTGTTGAAATTCTCTTGAAGCTTTTAAAATTCTCTCTAGAATTTTCAAAATCCATGTCCACATGTTTACAATTTCACGTAACAAAATGGCTAAAATTCCAGTTGAAATTTTTTCAAAGTCCCTTAAAAATTTTCCAATTTTTGTCCCAATTCTTCCCATTCCCATTGAAACTTTTCAAATCCCTCTCCAAATTGTTGAAATTCTGTTGAAGCTTTTAAAATTCTCTCTAGAATTTTCAAAATCCATGGCCACATGTTTACAATTTCACATAAAAAATTGCTAAAATTCCAGTTGAAATTTTTTCAAAGTCCCTTAAAAATTTTCCAATTTTTGTCCCAATTCTTCCCATTCCCATTGAAACTTTTCAAATCCCTCTCAAAATTGTTGAAATTCTCTTGAAGCTTTTAAAATTCTCTCTAGAATTTTCAAAATCCATGTCCACATGTTTACAATTTCACGTCAAAAAATGGCTAAAATTCCAGTTGAAATTTTTTCAAAGTCCCTTAAAAATTTTCCAATTTTTGTCCCAATTCTTCCCATTCCCATTGAAACTTTTCAAATCCCTCTCCAAATTGTTGAAATTCTGTTGAAGCTTTTAAAATTCTCTCTAGAATTTTCAAAATCCATGGCCACATGTTTACAATTTCATGTCAAAAAATGGCTAAAATTCCAGTTGAAATTTTTTCAAAGTCCCTTAAAAATTTTCCAATTTTTGTCCCAATTCTTCCCATTCCCATTGAAACTTTTCAAATCCCTCTCCAAATTGTTGAAATTCTGTTGAAGCTTTTAAAATTCTCTCTAGAATTTTCAAAATCCATGTCCACATGTTTACAATTTCACGTCAAAAAATGGCTAAAATTCCAGTTGAAATTTTTTCAAAGTCCCTTAAAAAATTTCCAATTTTTGTCCCAATTCTTCCCATTCCCATTGAAACTTTTCAAATCCCTCTCAAAATTGTTGAAATTCTCTTGAAGCTTTTAAAATTCTCTCTAGAATTTTCAAAATCCATGTCCACATGTTTACAATTTCACGTCAAAAAATGGCTAAAATTCCAGTTGAAATTTTTTCAAAGTCCCTTAAAAATTTTCCAATTTTTGTCCCAATTCTTCCCATTCCCATTGAAACTTTTCAAATCCCTCTCAAAATTGTTGAAATTCTGTTGAAGCTTTTAAAATTCTCTCTAGAATTTTCAAAATCCATGGCCACATGTTTACAATTTCACGTAAAAAAATTGCTAAAATTCCAGCTGAAATTTTTTCCAAGTCCCTTAAAAATTTTCCAATTTTTGTCCCAATTCTTCCCATTCCCATTGAAACTTTTCAAATCCCTCTCAAAATTGTTGAAATTCTCTTGAAGCTTTTAAAATTCTCTCTAGAATTTTCAAAATCCATGGCCACATGTTTACAATTTCACGTAACAAAATGGCTAAAATTCCAGTTGAAATTTTTTCAAAGTCCCTTAAAAATTTTCCAATTTTTGTCCCAATTCTTCCCATTCCCATTGAAACTTTTCAAATCCCTCTCCAAATTGTTGAAATTCTCTTGAAGCTTTTAAAATTCTCTCTAGAATTTTCAAAATCCATGTCCACATGTTTACAATTTCACGTAACAAAATGGCTAAAATTCCAGTTGAAATTTTTTCAAAGTCCCTTAAAAATTTTCCAATTTTTGTCCCAATTCTTCCCATTCCCATTGAAACTTTTCAAATCCCTCTCAAAATTGTTGAAATTCTGTTGAAGCTTTTAAAATTCTCTCTAGAATTTTCAAAATCCATGGCCACATGTTTACAATTTCACATAAAAAATTGCTAAAATTCCAGTTGAAGTTTTTTCAAAGTCCCTTAAAAATTTTCCAATTTTTGTCCCAATTCTTCCCATTCCCATTGAAACTTTTCAAATCCCTCTCAAAATTGTTGAAATTCTCTTGAAGCTTTTAAAATTCTCTCTAGAATTTTCAAAATCCATGTCCACATGTTTACAATTTCACGTCAAAAAATGGCTAAAATTCCAGTTGAAATTTTTTCAAAGTCCCTTAAAAATTTTCCAATTTTTGTCCCAATTCTTCACATTCCCATTGAAACTTTTCAAATCCCTCTCCAAATTGTTGAAATTCTGTTGAAGCTTTTAAAATTCTCTCTAGAATTTTCAAAATCCATGGCCACATGTTTACAATTTCATGTCAAAAAATGGCTAAAATTCCAGTTGAAATTTTTTCAAAGTCCCTTAAAAATTTTCCAATTTTTGTCCCAATTCCATTGAAACTTTTCAAATCCCTCTCAAAATTGTAGAAATTCTCTTGAAGCTTTTAAAATTCTCTCTAGAATTTTCAAAATCCATGGCCACAGGTTTACAATTTCACGTAAAAAAAAATGCTAAAATTCCAGTTGAAATTTTTTCAAAGTCCCTTAAAAAATTTCCAATTTTTGTCCCAATTCTTCCCATTCCCATTGAAACTTTTCAAATCCCTCTCAAAATTGTTGAAATTCTCTTGAAGCTTTTAAAATTCTCTCTAGAATTTTCAAAATCCATGGCCACATGTTTACAATTTCACGTCAAGAAATGGCTAAAATTCCAGTTGAAATTTTTTCAGTCCCTTAAAAATTTTCCAATTTTTGTCCCAATTCTTCCCATTCCCATTGAAACCTTTCAAATCCCTCTCAAAATTGTTGAAATTCTGTTGAAGCTTTTAAAATTCTCTCTAGAATTTTCAAAATCCATGTCCACATGTTTACAATTTCATGTCAAAAAATGGCTAAAATTCCAGTTGAAATTTTTTCAAAGTCCCTTAAAAATTTTCCAATTTTTGTCCCAATTCTTCCCATTCCCATTGAAACTTTTCAAATCCCTCTCAAAATTGTTGAAATTCTGTTGAAGCTTTTAAAATTCTCTCTAGAATTTTCAAAATCCATGGCCACATGTTTACAATTTCACGTAAAAAAATTGCTAAAATTCCAGCTGAAATTTTTTCCAAGTCCCTTAAAAATTTTCCAATTTTTGTCCCAATTCTTCCCATTCCCATTGAAACTTTTCAAATCCCTCTCAAAATTGTTGAAATTCTCTTGAAGCTTTTAAAATTCTCTCTAGAATTTTCAAAATCCATGTCCACATGTTTACAATTTCACGTCAAAAAATGGCTAAAATTCCAGTTGAAATTTTTTCAAAGTCCCTTAAAAAATTTCCAATTTTTGTTCCAATTCTTCCCATTCCCATTGAAACTTTTCAAATCCCTCTCCAAATTGTTGAAATTCTCTTGAAGCTTTTAAAATTCTCTCTAGAATTTTCAAAATCCATGGCCACATGTTTACAATTTCATGTCAAAAAATGGCTAAAATTCCAGTTGAAATTTTTTCAAAGTCCCTTAAAAATTTTCCAATTTTTGTCCCAATTCCATTGAAACTTTTCAAATCCCTCTCAAAATTGTTGAAATTCTCTTGAAGCTTTTAAAATTCTCTCTAGAATTTTCAAAATCCATGGCCACAGGTTTACAATTTCACGTAAAAAAAAATGCTAAAATTCCAGTTGAAATTTTTTCAAAGTCCCTTAAAAAATTTCAAATTTTTGTCCCAATTCTTCCCATTCCCATTGAAACTTTTCAAATCCCTCTCAAAATTGTTGAAATTCTCTTGAAGCTTTTAAAATTCTCTCTAGAATTTTCAAAATCCATGGCCACATGTTTACAATTTCACGTCAAGAAATGGCTAAAATTCCAGTTGAAATTTTTTCAAAGTCCCTTAAAAATTTTCCAATTTTTGTCCCAATTCTTCCCATTCCCATTGAAACTTTTCAGTTCCCTCTCAAAATTGTTGAAATTCTGTTGAAGCTTTTAAAATTCTCTCTAGAATTTTCAAAATCCATGTCCACATGTTTACAATTTCACGTAAAAAAATGGCTAAAATTCCAGTTGAAATTTTTTCAAAGTCCCTTAAAAATTTTCCAATTTTTGTCCCAATTCTTCCCATTCCCATTGAAACCTTTCAAATCCCTCTCAAAATTGTTGAAATTCTGTTGAAGCTTTTAAAATTCTCTCTAGAATTTTCAAAATCCATGTCCACATGTTTACAATTTCATGTCAAAAAATGGCTAAAATTCCAGTTGAAATTTTTTCAAAGTCCCTTAAAAATTTTCCAATTTTTGTCCCAATTCTTCCCATTCCCATTGAAACTTTTCAAATCCCTCTCAAAATTGTTGAAATTCTGTTGAAGCTTTTAAAATTCTCTCTAGAATTTTCAAAATCCATGGCCACATGTTTACAATTTCACATAAAAAATTGCTAAAATTCAGGTTGAAATTTTTTCAAAGTCCCTTAAAAATTTTCCAATTTTTGTCCCAATTCTTCCCATTCCCATTGAAACTTTTCAAATCCCTCTCAAAATTGTTGAAATTCTCTTGAAGCTTTTAAAATTCTCTCTAGAATTTTCAAAATCCATGGCCACATGTTTACAATTTCACGTAAAAAAAATGCTAAAGTTCCAGTTGAAATTTTTTCAAAGTCCCTTAAAAATTTTCCAATTTTTGTCCCAATTCTTCCCATTCCCATTGAAACTTTTCAAATCCCTCTCAAAATTGTTGAAATTCTGTTGAAGCTTTTAAAATTCTTTCTCGAATTTTCAAAATCCATGGCCACATGTTTACAATTTCACGTCAAAAAATGGCTAAAATTCCAGTTGAAATTTTTTCAAAGTCCCTTAAAAATTTTCCAATTTTTGTCCCAATTCTTCCCATTCCCATTGAAACTTTTCAAATCCCTCTCCAAATTGTTGAAATTCTCTTGAAGCTTTTAAAATTCTCTCTAGAATTTTCAAAATCCACTTCAACATGTTTACAATTTCACGTCAAAAAATGGCTAAAATTCCAGTTGAAATTTTTTCATAGTCCCTTAAAAATTTTCCAATTTTTGTCCCAATTCTTCCCATTCCCATTGAAACTTTTCAAATTCCTCTCAAAATTGTTGAAATTCTGTTGAAGCTTTTAAAATTCTCTCTAGAATTTTCAAAATCCATGTCCACATGTTTACAATTTCACGTCAAAAAATGGCTAAAATTCCAGTTGAAATTTTTTCAAAGTCCCTTAAAAGTTTTCCAATTTTTGTCCCAATTCTTCCCATTCCCATTGAAACTTTTCAAATCCCTCTCCAAATTGTTGAAATTCTCTTGAAGCTTTTAAAATTCTCTCTAGAATTTTCAAAATCCATGGCCACATGTTTACAATTTCACGTCAAAAAATGGCTAAAATTCCAGCTGAAATTTTTTCAAAGTCCCTTAAAAATTTTCCAATTTTTGTCCCAATTCTTCCCATTCCCATTGAAACTTTTCAAATCCCTCTCAAAATTGTTGAAATTCTCTTGAAGCTTTTAAAATTCTCTCTAGAATTTTCAAAATCCATGTCCACATGTTTACAATTTCACGTCAAAAAATGGCTAAAATTCCAGTTGAAATTTTTTCAAAGTCCCTTAAAAATTTTCCAATTTTTGTCCCAATTCTTCCCATTCCCATTGAAACTTTTCAAATCCCTCTCAAAATTGTTGAAATTCTGTTGAAGCTTTTAAAATTCTCTCTAGAATTTTCAAAATCCATGGCCACATGTTTACAATTTCACATAAAAAATTGCTAAAATTCAGGTTGAAATTTTTTCAAAGTCCCTTAAAAATTTTCCAATTTTTGTCCCAATTCTTCCCATTCCCATTGAAACTTTTCAAATCCCTCTCAAAATTGTTGAAATTCTCTTGAAGCTTTTAAAATTCTCTCTAGAATTTTCAAAATCCATGGCCACATGTTTACAATTTCACGTAAAAAAAATGCTAAAGTTCCAGTTGAAATTTTTTCAAAGTCCCTTCAAAATTTTCCAATTTTTGTCCCAATTCTTCCCATTCCCATTGAAACTTTTCAAATCCCTCTCAAAATTGTTGAAATTCTGTTGAAGCTTTTAAAATTCTTTCTCGAATTTTCAAAATCCATGGCCACATGTTTACAATTTCACGTCAAAAAATGGCTAAAATTCCAGTTGAAATTTTTTCAAAGTCCCTTAAAAATTTTCCAATTTTTGTCCCAATTCTTCCCATTCCCATTGAAACTTTTCAAATCCCTCTCCAAATTGTTGAAATTCTCTTGAAGCTTTTAAAATTCTCTCTAGAATTTTCAAAATCCACTTCAACATGTTTACAATTTCACGTCAAAAAATGGCTAAAATTCCAGTTGAAATTTTTTCATAGTCCCTTAAAAATTTTCCAATTTTTGTCCCAATTCTTCCCATTCCCATTGAAACTTTTCAAATTCCTCTCAAAATTGTTGAAATTCTGTTGAAGCTTTTAAAATTCTCTCTAGAATTTTCAAAATCCATGTCCACATGTTTACAATTTCACGTAAAAAAATGGCTAAAATTCCAGTTGAAATTTTTTCAAAGTCCCTTAAAAGTTTTCCAATTTTTGTCCCAATTCTTCCCATTCCCATTGAAACTTTTCAAATCCCTCTCAAAATTGTTGAAATTCTCTTGAAGCTTTTAAAATTCTCTCTAGAATTTTCAAAATCCATGGCCACATGTTTACAATTTCACGTCAAAAAATGGCTAAAATTCCAGCTGAAATTTTTTCAAAGTCCCTTAAAAATTTTCCAATTTTTGTCCCAATTCTTCCCATTCCCATTGAAACTTTTCAAATCCCTCTCAAAATTGTAGAAATTCGGTTGAAGCTTTTAAAATTCTCTCTAGAATTTTCAAAATCCATGTCCACATGTTTACAATTTCACGTCAAAAAATGGCTAAAATTCCAGTTGAAATTTTTTCAAAGTCCCTGAAAAATTTTCCAATTTTTGTCCCAATTCTTCCCATTCCCATTGAAACTTTTCAAATCCCTCTCAAAATTGTTGAAATTCTGTTGAAGCTTTTAAAATTCTCTCTAGAATTTTCAAAATCCACTTCAACATGTTTACAATTTCACGTCAAAAAATGGCTAAAATTCCAGTTGAAATTTTTTCAAAGTCCCTTCAAAATTTTCCAATTTTTGTCCCAATTCTTCCCATTCCCATTGAAACTTTTCAAATTCCTCTCAAAATTGTTGAAATTCTGTTGAAGCTTTTAAAATTCTCTCTAGAATTTTCAAAATCCATGTCCACATGTTTACAATTTCACGTAAAAAAATGGCTAAAATTCCAGTTGAAATTTTTTCAAAGTCCCTTAAAAGTTTTCCAATTTTTGTCCCAATTCTTCCCATTCCCATTGAAACTTTTCAAATCCCTCTCCAAATTGTTGAAATTCTCTTGAAGCTTTTAAAATTCTCTCTAGAATTTTCAAAATCCATGGCCACATGTTTACAATTTCACGTCAAAAAATGGCTAAAATTCCAGTTGAAATTTTTTCAAAGTCCCTTAAAAATTTTCCAATTTTTGTCCCAATTCTTCCCATTCCCATTGAAACTTTTCAAATCCCTCTCAAAATTGTTGAAATTCTCTTGAAGCTTTTAAAATTCTCTCTAGAATTTTCAAAATCCATGTCCACATGTTTACAATTTCACGTCAAAAAATGGCTAAAATTCCAGTTGAAATTTTTTCAAAGTCCCTTAAAAATTTTCCAATTTTTGTCCCAATTCTTCCCATTCCCATTGAAACTTTTCAAATCCCTCTCAAAATTGTTGAAATTCTCTTGAAGCTTTTAAAATTCTCTCTAGAATTTTCAAAATCCATGGCCACATGTTTACAATTTCACGTCAAAAAATGGCTAAAATTCCAGTTGAAATTTTTTCAAAGTCCCTTAAAAATTTTCCAATTTTTGTCCCAATTCTTCCCATTCCCATTGAAACTTTTCAAATCCCTCTCCAAATTGTAGAAATTCTCTTGAAGCTTTTAAAATTCTCTCTAGAATTTTCAAAATCCATGGCCACATGTTTACAATTTCACATAAAAAATTGCTAAAATTCCAGTTGAAATTTTTTCAAAGTCCCTTAAAAATTTTCCAATTTTTGTCCCAATTCTTCCCATTCCCATTGAAACTTTTCAAATCCCTCTCAAAATTGTTGAAATTCTGTTGAAGCTTTTAAAATTCTCTCTAGAATTTTCAAAATCCATGTCCACATGTTTACAATTTCACGTAACAAAATGGCTAAAATTCCAGTTGAAATTTTTTCAAAGTCCCTGAAAAATTTTCCAATTTTTGTCCCAATTCTTCCCATTCCCATTGAAACTTTTCAAATCCCTCTCAAAATTGTTGAAATTCTCTTGAAGCTTTTAAAATTCTCTCTAGAATTTTCAAAATCCATGGCCACATGTTTACAATTTCACGTAAAAAAAATGCTAAAATTCCAGTTGAAATTTTTTCAAAGTCCCTTAAAAATTTTCCAATTTTTGTCCCAATTCTTCCCATTCCCATTGAAACTTTTCAAATCCCTCTCAAAATTGTTGAAATTCTCTTGAAGCTTTTAAAATTCTCTCTAGAATTTTCAAAATCCATGGCCACATGTTTACAATTTCACGTAACAAAATGGCTAAAATTCCAGTTGAAATTTTTTCAAAGTCCCTTAAAAATTTTCCAATTTTTGTCCCAATTCTTCCCATTCCCATTGAAACTTTTCAAATCCCTCTCAAAATTGTTGAAATTCTCTTGAAGCTTTTAAAATTCTCTCTAGAATTTTCAAAATCCATGTCCACATGTTTACAATTTCACGTCAAAAAATGGCTAAAATTCCAGTTGAAATTTTTTCAAAGTCCCTTAAAAATTTTCCAATTTTTGTCCCAATTCTTCCCATTCCCATTGAAACTTTTCAAATCCCTCTCAAAATTGTTGAAATTCTGTTGAAGCTTTTAAAATTCTCTCTAGAATTTTCAAAATCCATGGCCACATGTTTACAATTTCACGTCAAAAAATGGCTAAAATTCCAGTTGAAATTTTTTCAAAGTCCCTTAAAAATTTTCCAATTTTTGTCCCAATTCTTCCCATTCCCATTGAAACTTTTCAAATCCCTCTCAAAATTGTTGAAATTCTCTTGAAGCTTTTAAAATTCTCTCTAGAATTTTCAAAATCCATGTCCACATGTTTACAATTTCACGTCAAAAAATGGCTAAAATTCCAGCTGAAATTTTTTCAAAGTCCCTTAAAAATTTTCCAATTTTTGTCCCAATTCTTCCCATTCCCATTGAAACTTTTCAAATCCCTCTCAAAATTGTTGAAATTCTCTTGAAGCTTTTAAAATTCTCTCTAGAATTTTCAAAATCCATGTCCACATGTTTACAATTTCACATCAAAAAATGGCTAAAATTCCAGTTGAAATTTTTTCAGTCCCTTAAAAATTTTCCAATTTTTGTCCCAATTCTTCCCATTCCCATTGAAACCTTTCAAATCCCTCTCAAAATTGTTGAAATTCTCTTGAAGCTTTTAAAATTCTCTCTAGAATTTTCAAAATCCATGGCCACATGTTTACAATTTCACGTCAAAAAATGGCTAAAATTCCAGTTGAAATTTTTTCCAAGTCCCTTAAAAATTTTCCAATTTTTGTCCCAATTCTTCCCATTCCCATTGAAACTTTTCAAATCCCTCTCCAAATTGTTGAAATTCTCTCGAAGCTTTTAAAATTCTCTCTAGAATTTTCAAAATCCATGTCCACATGTTTACAATTTCACGTAAAAAAATGGCTAAAATTCCAGTTGAAATTTTTTAGAAGTCCCTTAAAAGTTTTCCAATTTTTGTCCCAATTCTTCTCATTCCCATTGAAACTTTTCAAATCCCTCTCAAAATTGTTGAAATTCTCTCGAAGCTTTTAAAATTCTCTCTAGAATTTTCAAAATCCATGTCCACATGTATACAATTTCACATCAAAAAATGCTAAAATTCCATCTGAAATTTTTTCAAAGTCCCTTAAAAATTTTCCAATTTTTGTCCCAATTCTTCCCATTCCCATTGAAACTTTTCAAATCCCTCTCAAAATTGTTGAAATTCTCTTGAAGCTTTTAAAATTCTCTCTAGAATTTTCAAAATCCATGGCCACATGTTTACAATTTCACGTAAAAAAAATGCTAAAATTCCAGTTGAAATTTTTTCAAAGTCCCTTAAAAATTTTCCAATTTTTGTCCCAATTCTTCCCATTCCCATTGAAACTTTTCAAATCCCTCTCAAAATTGTTGAAATTCTCTTGAAGCTTTTAAAATTCTCTCTAGAATTTTCAAAATCCATGGCCACATGTTTACAATTTCACGTAACAAAATGGCTAAAATTCCAGTTGAAATTTTTTCAAAGTCCCTTAAAAATTTTCCAATTTTTGTCCCAATTCTTCCCATTTCCATTGAAACTTTTCAAATCCCTCTCAAAATTGTTGAAATTCTCTTGAAGCTTTTAAAATTCTCTCTAGAATTTTCAAAATCCATGTCCACATGTTTACAATTTCATGTCAAAAAATGGCTAAAATTCCAGTTGAAATTTTTTCAAAGTCCCTTAAAAATTTTCCAATTTTTGTCCCAATTCTTCCCATTCCCATTGAAACTTTTCAAATCCCTCTCAAAATTGTTGTAATTCTCTTGAAGCTTTTAAAATTCTCTCTAGAATTTTCAAAATCCATGTCCACATGTTTACAATTTCACGTCAAAAAATGGCTAAAATTCCAGTTGAAATTTTTTCAAAGTCCCTTAAAAATTTTCCAATTTTTGTCCCAATTCTTCCCATTCCCATTGAAACCTTTCAAATCCCTCTCAAAATTGTTGAAATTCTCTTGAAGCTTTTAAAATTCTCTCTAGAATTTTCAAAATCCATGGCCACATGTTTACAATTTCACGTCAAAAAATGGCTAAAATTCCAGTTGAAATTTTTTCAAAGTCCCTTCAAAATTTTCCAATTTTTGTCCCAATTCTTCCCATTCCCATTGAAACTTTTCAAATCCCTCTCCAAATTGTTGAAATTCTGTTGAAGCTTTTAAAATTCTCTCTAGAATTTTCAAAATCCATGTCCACATGTTTACAATTTCACGTAAAAAAATGGCTAAAATTCCAGTTGAAATTTTTTCAAAGTCCCTTAAAAGTTTTCCAATTTTTGTCCCAATTCTTCCCATTCCCATTGAAACTTTTCAAATCCCTCTCAAAATTGTTGAAATTCTCTCGAAGCTTTTAAAATTCTCTCTAGAATTTTCAAAATCCATGGCCACATGTTTACAATTTCACGTAACAAAATGGCTAAAATTCCAGTTGAAATTTTTTCAAAGTCCCTTAAAAATTTTCCAATTTTTGTCCCAATTCTTCCCATTCCCATTGAAACTTTTCAAATCCCTCTCCAAATTGTTGAAATTCTCTTGAAGCTTTTAAAATTCTCTCTAGAATTTTCAAAATCCATGGCCACATGTTTACAATTTCACGTAAAAAAATGGCTAAAATTCCAGTTGAAATTTTTTCAAAGTCCCTTAAAAGTTTTCCAATTTTTGTCCCAATTCTTCCCATTCCCATTGAAACTTTTCAAATCCCTCTCCAAATTGTTGAAATTCTCTCGAAGCTTTTAAAATTCTCTCTAGAATTTTCAAAATCCATGTCCACATGTTTACAATTTCACATCAAAAAATGCTAAAATTCCAGTTGAAATTTTTTCAAAGTCCCTTAAAAATTTTCCAATTTTTGTCCCAATTCTTCCCATTCCCATTGAAACTTTTCAAATCCCTCTCAAAATTGTTGAAATTCTGTTGAAGCTTTTAAAATTCTCTCTAGAATTTTCAAAATCCATGTCCACATGTTTACAATTTCCCGTAACAAAATGGCTAAAATTCCAGTTGAAATTTTTTCAAAGTCCCTTAAAAATTTTCCAATTTTTGTCCCAATTCTTCCCATTCCCATTGAAACTTTTCAAATCCCTCTCAAAATTGTTGAAATTCTCTTGAAGCTTTTAAAATTCTCTCTAGAATTTTCAAAATCCATGTCCACATGTTTACAATTTCACGTCAAAAAATGGCTAAAATTCCAGTTGAAATTTTTTCAGTCCCTTAAAAATTTTCCAATTTTTGTCCCAATTCTTCCCATTCCCATTGAAACCTTTCAAATCCCTCTCAAAATTGTTGAAATTCTCTTGAAGCTTTTAAAATTCTCTCTAGAATTTTCAAAATCCATGTCCACATGTTTACAATTTCACGTCAAAAAATGGCTAAAATTCCAGTTGAAATTTTTTCAAAGTCCCTTCAAAGTTTTCCAATTTTTGTCCCAATTCTTCCCATTCCCATTGAAACTTTTCAAATCCCTCTCCAAATTGTTGAAATTCTGTTGAAGCTTTTAAAATTCTCTCTAGAATTTTCAAAATCCATGGCCACATGTTTACAATTTCACATAAAAAAATGGCTAAAATTCCAGTTGAAATTTTTTCAAAGTCCCTTAAAAGTTTTCCAATTTTTGTCCCAATTCTTCCCATTCCCATTGAAACTTTTCAAATCCCTCTCAAAATTGTTGAAATTCTCTTGAAGCTTTTAAAATTCTCTCTAGAATTTTCAAAATCCATGGCCACATGTTTACAATTTCATGTCAAAAAATGGCTAAAATTCCAGTTGAAATTTTTTCAAAGTCCCTTAAAAATTTTCCAATTTTTGTCCCAATTCTTCCCATTCCCATTGAAACTTTTCAAATCCCTCTCAAAATTGTTGAAATTCTCTTGAAGCTTTTAAAATTCTCTCTAGAATTTTCAAAATCCATGGCCACATGTTTACAATTTCACGTCAAAAAATGGCTAAAATTCCAGTTGAAATTTTTTCAGTCCCTTAAAAATTTTCCAATTTTTGTCCCAATTCTTCCCATTCCCATTGAAACCTTTCAAATCCCTCTCAAAATTGTTGAAATTCTCTTGAAGCTTTTAAAATTCTCTCTAGAATTTTCAAAATCCATGTCCACATGTTTACAATTTCACGTCAAAAAATGGCTAAAATTCCAGTTGAAATTTTTTCAAAGTCCCTTAAAAATTTTCCAATTTTTGTCCCAATTCTTCCCATTCCCATTGAAACTTTTCAAATCCCTCTCAAAATTGTTGAAATTCTGTTGAAGCTTTTAAAATTCTCTCTAGAATTTTCAAAATCCATGGCCACATGTTTACAATTTCACGTCAAAAAATGGCTAAAATTCCAGTTGAAATTTTTTCAAAGTCCCTTAAAAATTTTCCAATTTTTGTCCCAATTCTTCCCATTCCCATTGAAACTTTTCAAATCCCTCTCCAAATTGTTGAAATTCTGTTGAAGCTTTTAAAATTCTCTCTAGAATTTTCAAAATCCATGGCCACATGTTTACAATTTCACATAAAAAATTGCTAAAATTCCAGTTGAAATTTTTTCAAAGTCCCTTAAAAATTTTCCAATTTTTGTCCCAATTCTTCCCATTCCCATTGAAACTTTTCAAATCCCTCTCCAAATTGTTGAAATTCTCTTGAAGCTTTTAAAATTCTCTCTAGAATTTTCAAAATCCATGTCCACATGTTTACAATTTCACGTCAAAAAATGGCTAAAATTCCAGTTGAAATTTTTTCAAAGTCCCTTCAAAGTTTTCCAATTTTTGTCCCAATTCTTCCCATTCCCATTGAAACTTTTCAAATCCCTCTCCAAATTGTTGAAATTCTGTTGAAGCTTTTAAAATTCTCTCTAGAATTTTCAAAATCCATGGCCACATGTTTACAATTTCACGTAACAAAATGGCTAAAATTCCAGTTGAAATTTTTTCAAAGTCCCTTAAAAATTTTCCAATTTTTGTCCCAATTCTTCCCATTCCCATTGAAACTTTTCAAATCCCTCTCAAAATTGTTGAAATTCTGTTGAAGCTTTTAAAATTCTCTCTAGAATTTTCAAAATCCATGGCCACATGTTTACAATTTCACATAAAAAATTGCTAAAATTCCAGTTGAAATTTTTTCAAAGTCCCTTAAAAATTTTCCAATTTTTGTCCCAATTCTTCCCATTCCCATTGAAACTTTTCAAATCCCTCTCAAAATTGTTGAAATTCTCTTGAAGCTTTTAAAATTCTCTCTAGAATTTTCAAAATCCATGGCCACATGTTTACAATTTCACGTCAAAAAATGGCTAAAATTCCAGCTGAAATTTTTTCAAAGTCCCTTAAAAATTTTCCAATTTTTGTCCCAATTCTTCCCATTCCCATTGAAACTTTTCAAATCCCTCTCCAAATTGTTGAAATTCTCTTGAAGCTTTTAAAATTCTCTCTAGAATTTTCAAAATCCATGGCCACATGTTTACAATTTCACGTAACAAAATGGCTAAAATTCCAGTTGAAATTTTTTCAAAGTCCCTTAAAAATTTTCCAATTTTTGTCCCAATTCTTCCCATTCCCATTGAAACTTTTCAAATCCCTCTCCAAATTGTTGAAATTCTCTTGAAGCTTTTAAAATTCTCTCTAGAATTTTCAAAATCCATGGCCACATGTTTACAATTTCACGTAACAAAATGGCTAAAATTCCAGTTGAAATTTTTTCAAAGTCCCTTAAAAATTTTCCAATTTTTGTCCCAATTCTTCCCATTCCCATTGAAACTTTTCAAATCCCTCTCAAAATTGTTGAAATTCTCTTGAAGCTTTTAAAATTCTCTCTAGAATTTTCAAAATCCATGGCCACATGTTTACAATTTCACGTCAAAAAATGGCTAAAATTCCAGCTGAAATTTTTTCAAAGTCCCTTAAAAATTTTCCAATTTTTGTCCCAATTCTTCCCATTCCCATTGAAACTTTTCAAATCCCTCTCAAAATTGTTGAAATTCTCTTGAAGCTTTTAAAATTCTCTCTAGAATTTTCAAAATCCATGGCCACATGTTTACAATTTCACGTAAAAAAAATGCTAAAATTCCAGTTGAAATTTTTTCAAAGTCCCTTAAAAATTTTCCAATTTTTGTCCCAATTCTTCCCATTCCCATTGAAACTTTTCAAATCCCTCTCCAAATTGTTGAAATTCTCTTGAAGCTTTTAAAATTCTCTCTAGAATTTTCAAAATCCATGGCCACATGTTTACAATTTCACGTAACAAAATGGCTAAAATTCCAGTTGAAATTTTTTCAAAGTCCCTTAAAAATTTTCCAATTTTTGTCCCAATTCTTCCCATTCCCATTGAAACTTTTCAAATCCCTCTCAAAATTGTTGAAATTCTCTTGAAGCTTTTAAAATTCTCTCTAGAATTTTCAAAATCCATGGCCACATGTTTACAATTTCACGTCAAAAAATGGCTAAAATTCCAGTTGAAATTTTTTCAAAGTCCCTTAAAAATTTTCCAATTTTTGTCCCAATTCTTCCCATTCCCATTGAAACTTTTCAAATCCCTCTCAAAATTGTTGAAATTCTGTTGAAGCTTTTAAAATTCTCTCTAGAATTTTCAAAATCCATGGCCACATGTTTACAATTTCACGTAACAAAATGGCTAAAATTCCAGTTGAAATTTTTTCAAAGTCCCTTAAAAATTTTCCAATTTTTGTCCCAATTCTTCCCATTCCCATTGAAACTTTTCAAATCCCTCTCAAAATTGTTGAAATTCTCTTGAAGCTTTTAAAATTCTCTCTAGAATTTTCAAAATCCATGTCCACATGTTTACAATTTCACATCAAAAAATGCTAAAATTCCAGTTGAAATTTTTTCAAAGTCCCTTAAAAATTTTCCAATTTTTGTCCCAATTCTTCCCATTCCCATTGAAACTTTTCAAATCCCTCTCCAAATTGTTGAAATTCTGTTGAAGCTTTTAAAATTCTCTCTAGAATTTTCAAAATCCATGGCCACATGTTTACAATTTCACGTCAAAAAATGGCTAAAATTCCAGTTGAAATTTTTTCAAAGTCCCTTCAAAGTTTTCCAATTTTTGTCCCAATTCTTCCCATTCCCATTGAAACTTTTCAAATCCCTCTCAAAATTGTTGAAATTCTGTTGAAGCTTTTAAAATTCTCTCTAGAATTTTCAAAATCCATGGCCACATGTTTACAATTTCACGTCAAAAAATGGCTAAAATTCCAGTTGAAATTTTTTCAAAGTCCCTTAAAAATTTTCCAATTTTTGTCCCAATTCTTCCCATTCCCATTGAAACTTTTCAAATCCCTCTCCAAATTGTTGAAATTCTGTTGAAGCTTTTAAAATTCTCTCTAGAATTTTCAAAATCCATGGCCACATGTTTACAATTTCACATAAAAAATTGCTAAAATTCCAGTTGAAATTTTTTCCAAGTCCCTTAAAAATTTTCCAATTTTTGTCCCAATTCTTCCCATTCCCATTGAAACTTTTCAAATCCCTCTCCAAATTGTTGAAATTCTCTTGAAGCTTTTAAAATTCTCTCTAGAATTTTCAAAATCCATGTCCACATGTTTACAATTTCACGTCAAAAAATGGCTAAAATTCCAGTTGAAATTTTTTCAAAGTCCCTTCAAAGTTTTCCAATTTTTGTCCCAATTCTTCCCATTCCCATTGAAACTTTTCAAATCCCTCTCCAAATTGTTGAAATTCTGTTGAAGCTTTTAAAATTCTCTCTAGAATTTTCAAAATCCATGGCCACATGTTTACAATTTCACGTAACAAAATGGCTAAAATTCCAGTTGAAATTTTTTCAAAGTCCCTTAAAAATTTTCCAATTTTTGTCCCAATTCTTCCCATTCCCATTGAAACTTTTCAAATCCCTCTCAAAATTGTTGAAATTCTGTTGAAGCTTTTAAAATTCTCTCTAGAATTTTCAAAATCCATGTCCACATGTTTACAATTTCACATAAAAAATTGCTAAAATTCCAGTTGAAATTTTTTCAAAGTCCCTTAAAAATTTTCCAATTTTTGTCCCAATTCTTCCCATTCCCATTGAAACTTTTCAAATCCCTCTCAAAATTGTTGAAATTCTCTTGAAGCTTTTAAAATTCTCTCTAGAATTTTCAAAATCCATGGCCACATGTTTACAATTTCACGTCAAAAAATGGCTAAAATTCCAGCTGAAATTTTTTCAAAGTCCCTTAAAAATTTTCCAATTTTTGTCCCAATTCTTCCCATTCCCATTGAAACTTTTCAAATCCCTCTCAAAATTGTTGAAATTCTCTTGAAGCTTTTAAAATTCTCTCTAGAATTTTCAAAATCCATGGCCACATGTTTACAATTTCACGTAAAAAAAATGCTAAAATTCCAGTTGAAATTTTTTCAAAGTCCCTTAAAAATTTTCCAATTTTTGTCCCAATTCTTCCCATTCCCATTGAAACTTTTCAAATCCCTCTCCAAATTGTTGAAATTCTCTTGAAGCTTTTAAAATTCTCTCTAGAATTTTCAAAATCCATGGCCACATGTTTACAATTTCACGTAACAAAATGGCTAAAATTCCAGTTGAAATTTTTTCAAAGTCCCTTAAAAATTTTCCAATTTTTGTCCCAATTCTTCCCATTCCCATTGAAACTTTTCAAATCCCTCTCAAAATTGTTGAAATTCTCTTGAAGCTTTTAAAATTCTCTCTAGAATTTTCAAAATCCATGGCCACATGTTTACAATTTCATGTCAAAAAATGGCTAAAATTCCAGTTGAAATTTTTTCAAAGTCCCTTAAAAATTTTCCAATTTTTGTCCCAATTCTTCCCATTCCCATTGAAACTTTTCAAATCCCTCTCAAAATTGTTGAAATTCTCTTGAAGCTTTTAAAATTCTCTCTAGAATTTTCAAAATCCATGGCCACATGTTTACAATTTCACGTCAAAAAATGGCTAAAATTCCAGTTGAAATTTTTTCAAAGTCCCTTAAAAATTTTCCAATTTTTGTCCCAATTCTTCCCATTCCCATTGAAACTTTTCAAATCCCTCTCAAAATTGTTGAAATTCTCTTGAAGCTTTTAAAATTCTCTCTAGAATTTTCAAAATCCATGGCCACATGTTTACAATTTCACGTCAAAAAATGGCTAAAATTCCAGTTGAAATTTTTTCAAAGTCCCTTCAAAGTTTTCCAATTTTTGTCCCAATTCTTCCCATTCCCATTGAAACTTTTCAAATCCCTCTCAAAATTGTTGAAATTCTCTCGAAGCTTTTAAAATTCTCTCTAGAATTTTCAAAATCCATGTCCACATGTTTACAATTTCACGTCAAAAAATGGCTAAAATTCCAGTTGAAATTTTTTCAAAGTCCCTTAAAAATTTTCCAATTTTTGTCCCAATTCTTCCCATTCCCATTGAAACTTTTCAAATCCCTCTCAAAATTGTTGAAATTCTCTTGAAGCTTTTAAAATTCTCTCTAGAATTTTCAAAATCCATGGCCACATGTTTACAATTTCACATAAAAAATGGCTAAAATTCCAGTTGAAATTTTTTCCAAGTCCCTTAAAAATTTTCCAATTTTTGTCCCAATTCTTCCCATTCCCATTGAAACTTTTCAAATCCCTCTCAAAATTGTTGAAATTCTCTTGAAGCTTTTAAAATTCTCTCTAGAATTTTCAAAATCCATGGCCACATGTTTACAATTTCACGTAAAAAAAATGCTAAAATTCCAGTTGAAATTTTTTCAAAGTCCCTTAAAAATTTTCCAATTTTTGTCCCAATTCTTCCCATTCCCATTGAAACTTTTCAAATCCCTCTCAAAATTGTTGAAATTCTCTTGAAGCTTTTAAAATTCTCTCTAGAATTTTCAAAATCCATGGCCACATGTTTACAATTTCACGTAACAAAATGGCTAAAATTCCAGTTGAAATTTTTTCAAAGTCCCTTAAAAATTTTCCAATTTTTGTCCCAATTCTTCCCATTCCCATTGAAACTTTTCAAATCCCTCTCAAAATTGTTGAAATTCTCTTGAAGCTTTTAAAATTCTCTCTAGAATTTTCAAAATCCATGTCCACATGTTTACAATTTCACGTCAAAAAATGGCTAAAATTCCAGTTGAAATTTTTTCAAAGTCCCTTCAAAGTTTTCCAATTTTTGTCCCAATTCTTCCCATTCCCATTGAAACTTTTCAAATCCCTCTCAAAATTGTTGAAATTCTGTTGAAGCTTTTAAAATTCTCTCTAGAATTTTCAAAATCCATGTCCACATGTTTACAATTTCACGTCAAAAAATGGCTAAAATTCCAGTTGAAATTTTTTCAAAGTCCCTTAAAAATTTTCCAATTTTTGTCCCAATTCTTCCCATTCCCATTGAAACTTTTCAAATCCCTCTCAAAATTGTTGAAATTCTCTTGAAGCTTTTAAAATTCTCTCTAGAATTTTCAAAATCCATGGCCACATGTTTACAATTTCACGTCAAAAAATGGCTAAAATTCCAGTTGAAATTTTTTCAAAGTCCCTTCAAAGTTTTCCAATTTTTGTCCCAATTCTTCCCATTCCCATTGAAACTTTTCAAATCCCTCTCCAAATTGTTGAAATTCTGTTGAAGCTTTTAAAATTCTCTCTAGAATTTTCAAAATCCATGGCCACATGTTTACAATTTCACGTAACAAAATGGCTAAAATTCCAGTTGAAATTTTTTCAAAGTCCCTTAAAAATTTTCCAATTTTTGTCCCAATTCTTCCCATTCCCATTGAAACTTTTCAAATCCCTCTCAAAATTGTTGAAATTCTGTTGAAGCTTTTAAAATTCTCTCTAGAATTTTCAAAATCCATGGCCACATGTTTACAATTTCACATAAAAAATTGCTAAAATTCCAGTTGAAATTTTTTCCAAGTCCCTTAAAAATTTTCCAATTTTTGTCCCAATTCTTCCCATTCCCATTGAAACTTTTCAAATCCCTCTCAAAATTGTTGAAATTCTCTTGAAGCTTTTAAAATTCTCTCTAGAATTTTCAAAATCCATGGCCACATGTTTACAATTTCACGTAAAAAAAATGCTAAAATTCCAGTTGAAATTTTTTCAAAGTCCCTTAAAAATTTTCCAATTTTTGTCCCAATTCTTCCCATTCCCATTGAAACTTTTCAAATCCCTCTCAAAATTGTTGAAATTCTCTTGAAGCTTTTAAAATTCTCTCTAGAATTTTCAAAATCCATGGCCACATGTTTACAATTTCACGTAACAAAATGGCTAAAATTCCAGTTGAAATTTTTTCAAAGTCCCTTAAAAATTTTCCAATTTTTGTCCCAATTCTTCCCATTCCCATTGAAACTTTTCAAATCCCTCTCAAAATGGTTGAAATTCTCTTGAAGCTTTTAAAATTCTCTCTAGAATTTTCAAAATCCATGTCCACATGTTTACAATTTCACGTCAAAAAATGGCTAAAATTCCAGTTGAAATTTTTTCAAAGTCCCTTAAAAATTTTCCAATTTTTGTCCCAATTCTTCCCATTCCCATTGAAACTTTTCAAATCCCTCTCAAAATTGTTGAAATTCTGTTGAAGCTTTTAAAATTCTCTCTAGAATTTTCAAAATCCATGGCCACATGTTTACAATTTCACGTCAAAAAATGGCTAAAATTCCAGTTGAAATTTTTTCAAAGTCCCTTAAAAATTTTCCAATTTTTGTCCCAATTCTTCCCATTCCCATTGAAACTTTTCAAATCCCTCTCAAAATTGTTGAAATTCTCTTGAAGCTTTTAAAATTCTCTCTAGAATTTTCAAAATCCATGTCCACATGTTTACAATTTCACGTCAAAAAATGGCTAAAATTCCAGTTGAAATTTTTTCAGTCCCTTAAAAATTTTCCAATTTTTGTCCCAATTCTTCCCATTCCCATTGAAACCTTTCAAATCCCTCTCAAAATTGTTGAAATTCTCTTGAAGCTTTTAAAATTCTCTCTAGAATTTTCAAAATCCATGGCCACATGTTTACAATTTCACGTCAAAAAATGGCTAAAATTCCAGTTGAAATTTTTTCAAAGTCCCTTCAAAATTTTCCAATTTTTGTCCCAATTCTTCCCATTCCCATTGAAACTTTTCAAATCCCTCTCAAAATTGTTGAAATTCTGTTGAAGCTTTTAAAATTCTCTCTAGAATTTTCAAAATCCATGTCCACATGTTTACAATTTCACGTCAAAAAATGGCTAAAATTCCAGTTGAAATTTTTTCAAAGTCCCTTAAAAGTTTTCCAATTTTTGTCCCAATTCTTCCCATTCCCATTGAAACTTTTCAAATCCCTCTCAAAATTGTTGAAATTCTCTCGAAGCTTTTAAAATTCTCTCTAGAATTTTCAAAATCCATGTCCACATGTTTACAATTTCACGTCAAAAAATGGCTAAAATTCCAGTTGAAATTTTTCAGTCCCTTAAAAATTTTCCAATTTTTGTCCCAATTCTTCCCATTCCCATTGAAACCTTTCAAATCCCTCTCAAAATTGTTGAAATTCTCTTGAAGCTTTTAAAATTCTCTCTAGAATTTTCAAAATCCATGGCCACATGTTTACAATTTCACGTCAAAAAATGGCTAAAATTCCAGTTGAAATTTTTTCAAAGTCCCTTCAAAATTTTCCAATTTTTGTCCCAATTCTTCCCATTCCCATTGAAACTTTTCAAATCCCTCTCAAAATTGTTGAAATTCTGTTGAAGCTTTTAAAATTCTCTCTAGAATTTTCAAAATCCATGTCCACATGTTTACAATTTCACGTCAAAAAATGGCTAAAATTCCAGTTGAAAATTTTTTCAAAGTCCCTTAAAAGTTTTCCAATTTTTGTCCCAATTCTTCCCATTCCCATTGAAACTTTTCAAATCCCTCTCAAAATTGTTGAAATTCTCTCGAAGCTTTTAAAATTCTCTCTAGAATTTTCAAAATCCATGTCCACATGTTTACAATTTCACGTCAAAAAATGGTAAATTTCCAGTTGAAATTTTTTCAAAGTCCCTTAAAAATTTTCCAATTTTTGTCCCAATTCTTCCCATTCCCATTGAAACTTTTCAAATCCCTCTCAAAATTGTTGAAATTCTGTTGAAGCTTTTAAAATTCTCTCTAGAATTTTCAAAATCCATGTCCACATGTTTACAATTTCACGTCAAAAAATGGCTAAAATTCCAGTTGAAATTTTTTCAAAGTCCCTTAAAAATTTTCCAATTTTTGTCCCAATTCTTCCCATTCCCATTGAAACTTTTCAAATCCCTCTCAAAATTGTTGAAATTCTCTTGAAGCTTTTAAAATTCTCTCTAGAATTTTCAAAATCCATGTCCACATGTTTACAATTTCACGTCAAAAAATGGCTAAAATTCCAGTTGAAATTTTTTCAAAGTCCCTTAAAAATTTTCCAATTTTTGTCCCAATTCTTCCCATTCCCATTGAAACTTTTCAAATCCCTCTCAAAATTGTTGAAATTCTCTTGAAGCTTTTAAAATTCTCTCTAGAATTTTCAAAATCCATGGCCACATGTTTACAATTTCACGTAACAAAATGGCTAAAATTCCAGTTGAAATTTTTTTCAAAGTCCCTTAAAAATTTTCCAATTTTTGTCCCAATTCTTCCCATTCCCATTGAAACTTTTCAAATCCCTCTCAAAATTGTTGAAATTCTCTTGAAGCTTTTAAAATTCTCTCTAGAATTTTCAAAATCCATGTCCACATGTTTACAATTTCACGTCAAAAAATGGCTAAAATTCCAGTTGAAATTTTTTCAAAGTCCCTTAAAAGTTTTCCAATTTTTGTCCCAATTCTTCCCATTCCCATTGAAACTTTTCAAATCCCTCTCAAAATTGTTGAAATTCTGTTGAAGCTTTTAAATTCTCTCTAGAATTTTCAAAATCCATGTCCACATGTTTACAATTTCATGTCAAAAAATGGCTAAAATTCCAGTTGAAATTTTTTCAAAGTCCCTTAAAAATTTTCCGATTTTTGTCCCAATTCTCCCATTCCCATTGAAACTTTTCAAATCCCTCTCAAAATTGTTGAAATTCTCTTGAAGCTTTTAAAATTCTCTCTAGAATTTTCAAAATCCATGTCCACATGTTTACAATTTCACGTAAAAAAATGGCTAAAATTCCAGTTGAAATTTTTTCAAGTCCCTTAAAAATTTTCCAATTTTTGTCCCAATTCTTCCCATTCCCATTGAAACCTTTCAAATCCCTCTCAAAATTGTTGAAATTCTCTTGAAGCTTTTAAAATTCTCTCTAGAATTTTCAAAATCCATGTCCACATGTTTACAATTTCACGTCAAAAAATGGCTAAAATTCCAGTTGAAATTTTTTCAAAGTCCCTTCAAAGTTTTCCAATTTTTGTCCCAATTCTTCCCATTCCCATTGAAACTTTTCAAATCCCTCTCAAAATTGTTGAAATTCTCTTGAAGCTTTTAAAATTCTCTCTAGAATTTTCAAAATCCATGGCCACATGTTTACAATTTCACGTCAAAAAATGGCTAAAATTCCAGTTGAAATTTTTTCAAAGTCCCTTAAAAATTTTCCAATTTTTGTCCCAATTCTTCCCATTCCCATTGAAACTTTTCAAATCCCTCTCAAAATTGTTGAAATTCTCTTGAAGCTTTTAAAATTCTCTCTAGAATTTTCAAAATCCATGGCCACATGTTTACAATTTCACATAAAAAATTGCTAAAATTCCAGTTGAAATTTTTTCAAAGTCCCTTAAAAATTTTCCAATTTTTGTCCCAATTCTTCCCATTCCCATTGAAACTTTTCAAATCCCTCTCAAAATTGTTGAAATTCTCTTGAAGCTTTTAAAATTCTCTCTAGAATTTTCAAAATCCATGGCCACATGTTTACAATTTCACGTCAAAAAATGGCTAAAATTCCAGCTGAAATTTTTTCAAAGTCCCTTAAAAATTTTCCAATTTTTGTCCCAATTCTTCCCATTCCCATTGAAACTTTTCAAATCCCTCTCAAAATTGTTGAAATTCTCTCGAAGCTTTTAAAATTCTCTCTAGAATTTTCAAAATCCATGTCCACATGTTTACAATTTCACGTCAAAAAATGGCTAAAATTCCAGTTGAAATTTTTTCAAAGTCCCTTAAAAATTTTCCAATTTTTGTCCCAATTCTTCCCATTCCCATTGAAACTTTTCAAATCCCTCTCAAAATTGTTGAAATTCTCTTGAAGCTTTTAAAATTCTCTCTAGAATTTTCAAAATCCATGGCCACATGTTTACAATTTCACGTCAAAAAATGGCTAAAATTCCAGTTGAAATTTTTTCAAAGTCCCTTAAAAATTTTCCAATTTTTGTCCCAATTCTTCCCATTCCCATTGAAACTTTTCAAATCCCTCTCAAAATTGTTGAAATTCTGTTGAAGCTTTTAAAATTCTCTCTAGAATTTTCAAAATCCATGGCCACATGTTTACAATTTCACGTAACAAAATGGCTAAAATTCCAGTTGAAATTTTTTCAAAGTCCCTTAAAAATTTTCCAATTTTTGTCCCAATTCTTCCCATTCCCATTGAAACTTTTCAAATCCCTCTCAAAATTGTTGAAATTCTCTTGAAGCTTTTAAAATTCTCTCTAGAATTTTCAAAATCCATGTCCACATGTTTACAATTTCACATCAAAAAATGCTAAAATTCCAGTTGAAATTTTTTCAAAGTCCCTTAAAAATTTTCCAATTTTTGTCCCAATTCTTCCCATTCCCATTGAAACTTTTCAAATCCCTCTCCAAATTGTTGAAATTCTGTTGAAGCTTTTAAAATTCTCTCTAGAATTTTCAAAATCCATGGCCACATGTTTACAATTTCACGTCAAAAAATGGCTAAAATTCCAGCTGAAATTTTTTCAAAGTCCCTTAAAAATTTTCCAATTTTTGTCCCAATTCTTCCCATTCCCATTGAAACTTTTCAAATCCCTCTCAAAATTGTTGAAATTCTCTCGAAGCTTTTAAAATTCTCTCTAGAATTTTCAAAATCCATGGCCACATGTTTACAATTTCACGACAAAAAATGGCTAAAATTCCAGTTGAAATTTTTTCAAAGTCCCTTAAAAATTTTCCAATTTTTGTCCCAATTCTTCCCATTCCCATTGAAACTTTTCAAATCCCTCTCAAAATTGTTGAAATTCTCTTGAAGCTTTTAAAATTCTCTCTAGAATTTTCAAAATCCATGGCCACATGTTTACAATTTCACGTAACAAAATGGCTAAAATTCCAGTTGAAATTTTTTCAAAGTCCCTTAAAAATTTTCCAATTTTTGTCCCAATTCTTCCCATTCCCATTGAAACTTTTCAAATCCCTCTCAAAATTGTTGAAATTCTCTTGAAGCTTTTAAAATTCTCTCTAGAATTTTCAAAATCCATGGCCACATGTTTACAATTTCACGTCAAAAAATGGCTAAAATTCCAGTTGAAATTTTTTCAAAGTCCCTTAAAAATTTTCCAATTTTTGTCCCAATTCTTCCCATTCCCATTGAAACTTTTCAAATCCCTCTCAAAATTGTTGAAATTCTGTTGAAGCTTTTAAAATTCTCTCTAGAATTTTCAAAATCCATGGCCACATGTTTACAATTTCACGTCAAAAAATGGCTAAAATTCCAGTTGAAATTTTTTCAAAGTCCCTTCAAAATTTTCCAATTTTTGTCCCAATTCTTCCCATTCCCATTGAAACTTTTCAAATCCCTCTCAAAATTGTTGAAATTCTGTTGAAGCTTTTAAAATTCTCTCTAGAATTTTCAAAATCCATGTCCACATGTTTACAATTTCACGTAAAAAAATGGCTAAAATTCCAGTTGAAATTTTTTAGAAGTCCCTTAAAAGTTTTCCAATTTTTGTCCCAATTCTTCCCATTCCCATTGAAACTTTTCAAATCCCTCTCAAAATTGTTGAAATTCTCTCGAAGCTTTTAAAATTCTCTCTAGAATTTTCAAAATCCATGTCCACATGTTTACAATTTCACATCAAAAAATGCTAAAATTCCAGTTGAAATTTTTTCAAAGTCCCTTCAAAATTTTCCAATTTTTGTCCCAATTCTTCCCATTCCCATTGAAACTTTTCAAATCCCTCTCCAAATTGTTGAAATTCTCTTGAAGCTTTTAAAATTCTCTCTAGAATTTTCAAAATCCATGGCCACATGTTTACAATTTCACGTCAAAAAATGGCTAAAATTCCAGCTGAAATTTTTTCAAAGTCCCTTAAAAATTTTCCAATTTTTGTCCCAATTCTTCCCATTCCCATTGAAACTTTTCAAATCCCTCTCAAAATTGTTGAAATTCTCTCGAAGCTTTTAAAATTCTCTCTAGAATTTTCAAAATCCATGTCCACATGTTTACAATTTCACGTCAAAAAATGGCTAAAATTCCAGTTGAAATTTTTTCAAAGTCCCTTAAAAATTTTCCAATTTTTGTCCCAATTCTTCCCATTCCCATTGAAACTTTTCAAATCCCTCTCAAAATTGTTGAAATTCTCTTGAAGCTTTTAAAATTCTCTCTAGAATTTTCAAAATCCATGGCCACATGTTTACAATTTCACGTAACAAAATGGCTAAAATTCCAGTTGAAATTTTTTCAAAGTCCCTTAAAAATTTTCCAATTTTTGTCCCAATTCTTCCCATTCCCATTGAAACTTTTCAAATCCCTCTCAAAATTGTTGAAATTCTCTTGAAGCTTTTAAAATTCTCTCTAGAATTTTCAAAATCCATGTCCACATGTTTACAATTTCACGTCAAAAAATGGCTAAAATTCCAGTTGAAATTTTTTCAAAGTCCCTTAAAAATTTTCCAATTTTTGTCCCAATTCTTCCCATTCCCATTGAAACTTTTCAAATCCCTCTCAAAATTGTTGAAATTCTGTTGAAGCTTTTAAAATTCTCTCTAGAATTTTCAAAATCCATGGCCACATGTTTACAATTTCACGTCAAAAAATTGCTAAAATTCCAGTTGAAATTTTTTCAAAGTCCCTTAAAAATTTTCCAATTTTTGTCCCAATTCTTCCCATTCCCATTGAAACTTTTCAAATCCCTCTCAAAAATGTTGAAATTCTCTTGAAGCTTTTAAAATTCTCTCTAGAATTTTCAAAATCCATGTCCACATGTTTACAATTTCACGTCAAAAAATGGCTAAAATTCCAGTTGAAATTTTTTCAAAGTCCCTTAAAAATTTTCCAATTTTTGTCCCAATTCTTCCCATTCCCATTGAAACTTTTCAAATCCCTCTCAAAATTGTTGAAATTCTCTTGAAGCTTTTAAAATTCTCTCTAGAATTTTCAAAATCCATGTCCACATGTTTACAATTTCATGTCAAAAAATGGCTAAAATTCCAGTTGAAATTTTTTCAAAGTCCCTTAAAAATTTTCCAATTTTTGTCCCAATTCTTCCCATTCCCATTGAAACTTTTCAAATCCCTCTCAAAATTGTTGAAATTCTCTTGAAGCTTTTAAAATTCTCTCTAGAATTTTCAAAATCCATGTCCACATGTTTACAATTTCACGTCAAAAAATGGCTAAAATTCCAGTTGAAATTTTTTCAGTCCCTTAAAAATTTTCCAATTTTTGTCCCAATTCTTCCCATTCCCATTGAAACCTTTCAAATCCCTCTCAAAATTGTTGAAATTCTCTTGAAGCTTTTAAAATTCTCTCTAGAATTTTCAAAATCCATGGCCACATGTTTACAATTTCACGTCAAAAAATGGCTAAAATTCCAGTTGAAATTTTTTCAAAGTCCCTTCAAAATTTTCCAATTTTTGTCCCAATTCTTCCCATTCCCATTGAAACTTTTCAAATCCCTCTCAAAATTGTTGAAATTCTGTTGAAGCTTTTAAAATTCTCTCTAGAATTTTCAAAATCCATGTCCACATGTTTACAATTTCACGTAAAAAAATGGCTAAAATTCCAGTTGAAATTTTTTAGAAGTCCCTTAAAAGTTTTCCAATTTTTGTCCCAATTCTTCCCATTCCCATTGAAACTTTTCAAATCCCTCTCAAAATTGTTGAAATTCTCTCGAAGCTTTTAAAATTCTCTCTAGAATTTTCAAAATCCATGTCCACATGTTTACAATTTCACATCAAAAAATGCTAAAATTCCAGTTGAAATTTTTTCAAAGTCCCTTCAAAATTTTCCAATTTTTGTCCCAATTCTTCCCATTCCCATTGAAACTTTTCAAATCCCTCTCCAAATTGTTGAAATTCTGTTGAAGCTTTTAAAATTCTCTCTAGAATTTTCAAAATCCATGTCCACATGTTTACAATTTCACGTCAAAAAATGGCTAAAATTCCAGTTGAAATTTTTTCAAAGTCCCTTAAAAATTTTCCAATTTTTGTCCCAATTCTTCCCATTCCCATTGAAACTTTTCAAATCCCTCTCAAAATTGTTGAAATTCTCTTGAAGCTTTTAAAATTCTCTCTAGAATTTTCAAAATCCATGTCCACATGTTTACAATTTCACGTCAAAAAATGGCTAAAATTCCAGTTGAAATTTTTTCAAAGTCCCTTAAAAATTTTCCAATTTTTGTCCCAATTCTTCCCATTCCCATTGAAACTTTTCAAATCCCTCTCAAAATTGTTGAAATTCTGTTGAAGCTTTTAAAATTCTCTCTAGAATTTTCAAAATCCATGTCCACATGTTTACAATTTCACATCAAAAAATGGCTAAAATTCCAGCTGAAATTTTTTCAAAGTCCCTTAAAAGTTTTCCAATTTTTGTCCCAATTCTTCCCATTCCCATTGAAACATTTCAAATCCCTCTCCAAATTGTTGAAATTCTCTTGAAGCTTTTAAAATTCTCTCTAGAATTTTCAAAATCCATGGCCACATGTTTACAATTTCACATAAAAAAATGGCTAAAATTCCAGTTGAAATTTTTTCAAAGTCCCTTAAAAATTTTCCAATTTTTGTCCCAATTCTTCCCATTCCCATTGAAACTTTTCAAATCCCTCTCCAAATTGTTGAAATTCTGTTGAAGCTTTTAAAATTCTCTCTAGAATTTTCAAGATCCATGGCCACATGTTTACAATTTCACGTCAAAAAATGGCTAAAATTCCAGTTGAAATTTTTTCAAAGTCCCTTAAAAGTTTTCCAATTTTTGTCCCAATTCTTCCCATTCCCATTGAAACTTTTCAAATCCCTCTCAAAATTGTTGAAATTCTCTTGAAGCTT
This sequence comes from Streptopelia decaocto, assembly GCF_964273445.1. Classification (NCBI taxonomy): domain Eukaryota; kingdom Metazoa; phylum Chordata; class Aves; order Columbiformes; family Columbidae; genus Streptopelia; species Streptopelia decaocto. The sequence goes on from NW_028115753.1 coordinate 44,478, forward strand.
TTAAAATTCTCTCTAGAATTTTCAAAATCCATGTCCACATGTTTACAATTTCACGTCAAAAAATGGCTAAAATTCCAGTTGAAATTTTTTCAAAGTCCCTTCAAAGTTTTCCAATTTTTGTCCCAATTCTTCCCATTCCCATTGAAACTTTTCAAATCCCTCTCCAAATTGTTGAAATTCTGTTGAAGCTTTTAAAATTCTCTCTAGAATTTTCAAAATCCATGGCCACATGTTTACAATTTCACGTAACAAAATGGCTAAAATTCCAGTTGAAATTTTTTCAAAGTCCCTTAAAAATTTTCCAATTTTTGTCCCAATTCTTCCCATTCCCATTGAAACTTTTCAAATCCCTCTCAAAATTGTTGAAATTCTCTTGAAGCTTTTAAAATTCTCTCTAGAATTTTCAAAATCCATGGCCACATGTTTACAATTTCACATAAAAAATTGCTAAAATTCCAGTTGAAATTTTTTCAAAGTCCCTTAAAAATTTTCCAATTTTTGTCCCAATTCTTCCCATTCCCATTGAAACTTTTCAAATCCCTCTCAAAATTGTTGAAATTCTCTTGAAGCTTTTAAAATTCTCTCTAGAATTTTCAAAATCCATGGCCACATGTTTACAATTTCACGTCAAAAAATGGCTAAAATTCCAGCTGAAATTTTTTCAAAGTCCCTTAAAAATTTTCCAATTTTTGTCCCAATTCTTCCCATTCCCATTGAAACTTTTCAAATCCCTCTCAAAATTGTTGAAATTCTCTTGAAGCTTTTAAAATTCTCTCTAGAATTTTCAAAATCCATGGCCACATGTTTACAATTTCACGTAACAAAATGGCTAAAATTCCAGTTGAAATTTTTTCAAAGTCCCTTAAAAATTTTCCAATTTTTGTCCCAATTCTTCCCATTCCCATTGAAACTTTTCAAATCCCTCTCAAAATTGTTGAAATTCTGTTGAAGCTTTTAAAATTCTCTCTAGAATTTTCAAAATCCATGTCCACATGTTTACAATTTCACGTCAAAAAATGGCTAAAATTCCAGTTGAAATTTTTTCAAAGTCCCTTAAAAATTTTCCAATTTTTGTCATAATTCTTCCCATTCCCATTGAAACTTTTCAAATCCCTCTCAAAATTGTTGAAATTCTGTTGAAGCTTTTAAAATTCTCTCTAGAATTTTCAAAATCCATGGCCACATGTTTACAATTTCACGTAACAAAATGGCTAAAATTCCAGTTGAAATTTTTTCAAAGTCCCTTAAAAATTTTCCAATTTTTGTTCCAATTCTTCCCATTCCCATTGAAACTTTTCAAATCCCTCTCAAAATTGTTGAAATTCTCTTGAAGCTTTTAAAATTCTCTCTAGAATTTTCAAAATCCATGTCCACATGTTTACAATTTCACATCAAAAAATGCTAAAATTCCAGTTGAAATTTTTTCAAAGTCCCTTCAAAATTTTCCAATTTTTGTCCCAATTCTTCCCATTCCCATTGAAACTTTTCAAATCCCTCTCCAAATTGTTGAAATTCTGTTGAAGCTTTTAAAATTCTCTCTAGAATTTTCAAAATCCATGTCCACATGTTTACAATTTCACGTCAAAAAATGGCTAAAATTCCAGTTGAAATTTTTTCAAAGTCCCTTAAAAATTTTCCAATTTTTGTCCCAATTCTTCCCATTCCCATTGAAACTTTTCAAATCCCTCTCAAAATTGTTGAAATTCTCTTGAAGCTTTTAAAATTCTCTCTAGAATTTTCAAAATCCATGTCCACATGTTTACAATTTCACGTCAAAAAATGGCTAAAATTCCAGTTGAAATTTTTTCAAAGTCCCTTAAAAATTTTCCAATTTTTGTCCCAATTCTTCCCATTCCCATTGAAACTTTTCAAATCCCTCTCAAAATTGTTGAAATTCTGTTGAAGCTTTTAAAATTCTCTCTAGAATTTTCAAAATCCATGGCCACATGTTTACAATTTCACGTAACAAAATGGCTAAAATTCCAGTTGAAATTTTTTCAAAGTCCCTTAAAAGTTTTCCAATTTTTGTCCCAATTCTTCCAATTCCCATTGAAACTTTTCAAATCCCTCTCAAAATTGTTGAAATTCTCTTGAAGCTTTTAAAATTCTCTCTAGAATTTTCAAAATCCATGTCCACATGTTTACAATTTCACGTCAAAAAATGGCTAAAATTCCAGTTGAAATTTTTTCAAAGTCCCTTAAAAGTTTTCCAATTTTTGTCCCAATTCTTCCCATTCCCATTGAAACTTTTCAAATCCCTCTCAAAATTGTTGAAATTCTGTTGAAGCTTTTAAAATTCTCTCTAGAATTTTCAAAATCCATGTCCACATGTTTACAATTTCATGTCAAAAAATGGCTAAAATTCCAGTTGAAATTTTTTCAAAGTCCCTTAAAAATTTTCCAATTTTTGTCCCAATTCTTCCCATTCCCATTGAAACTTTTCAAATCCCTCTCAACATTGTTGAAATTCTCTTGAAGCTTTTAAAATTCTCTCTAGAATTTTCAAAATCCATGTCCACATGTTTACAATTTCACGTCAAAAAATGGCTAAAATTCCAGTTGAAATTTTTTCAGTCCCTTAAAAATTTTCCAATTTTTGTCCCAATTCTTCCCATTCCCATTGAAACCTTTCAAATCCCTCTCAAAATTGTTGAAATTCTCTTGAAGCTTTTAAAATTCTCTCTAGAATTTTCAAAATCCATGTCCACATGTTTACAATTTCACGTAAAAAAATGGCTAAAATTCCAGTTGAAATTTTTTCAAAGTCCCTTCAAAGTTTTCCAATTTTTGTCCCAATTCTTCCCATTCCCATTGAAACTTTTCAAATCCCTCTCCAAATTGTTGAAATTCTGTTGAAGCTTTTAAAATTCTCTCTAGAATTTTCAAAATCCATGTCCACATGTTTACAATTTCACGTCAAAAAATGGCTAAAATTCCAGTTGAAATTTTTTCAAAGTCCCTTAAAAGTTTTCCAATTTTTGTCCCAATTCTTCCCATTCCCATTGAAACTTTTCAAATCCCTCTCAAAATTGTTGAAATTCTCTTGAAGCTTTTAAAATTCTCTCTAGAATTTTCAAAATCCATGGCCACATGTTTACAATTTCACGTCAAAAAATTGCTAAAATTCCAGTTGAAATTTTTTCAAAGTCCCTTAAAAATTTTCCAATTTTTGTCCCAATTCTTCCCATTCCCATTGAAACTTTTCAAATTCCTCTCAAAATTGTTGAAATTCTGTTGAAGCTTTTAAAATTCTCTCTAGAATTTTCAAAATCCATGTCCACATGTTTACAATTTCACATCAAAAAATGGCTAAAATTCCAGCTGAAATTTTTTCAAAGTCCCTTAAAAGTTTTCCAATTTTTGTCCCAATTCTTCCCATTCCCATTGAAACATTTCAAATCCCTCTCCAAATTGTTGAAATTCTCTTGAAGCTTTTAAAATTCTCTCTAGAATTTTCAAAATCCATGGCCACATGTTTACAATTTCACATAAAAAAATGGCTAAAATTCCAGTTGAAATTTTTTCAAAGTCCCTTAAAAATTTTCCAATTTTTGTCCCAATTCTTCCCATTCCCATTGAAACTTTTCAAATCCCTCTCCAAATTGTTGAAATTCTGTTGAAGCTTTTAAAATTCTCTCTAGAATTTTCAAGATCCATGGCCACATGTTTACAATTTCACGTCAAAAAATGGCTAAAATTCCAGTTGAAATTTTTTCAAAGTCCCTTAAAAGTTTTCCAATTTTTGTCCCAATTCTTCCCATTCCCATTGAAACTTTTCAAATCCCTCTCAAAATTGTTGAAATTCTCTTGAAGCTTTTAAAATTCTCTCTAGAATTTTCAAAATCCATGTCCACATGTTTACAATTTCACGTCAAAAAATGGCTAAAATTCCAGTTGAAATTTTTTCAAAGTCCCTTCAAAGTTTTCCAATTTTTGTCCCAATTCTTCCCATTCCCATTGAAACTTTTCAAATCCCTCTCCAAATTGTTGAAATTCTGTTGAAGCTTTTAAAATTCTCTCTAGAATTTTCAAAATCCATGGCCACATGTTTACAATTTCACGTAACAAAATGGCTAAAATTCCAGTTGAAATTTTTTCAAAGTCCCTTAAAAATTTTCCAATTTTTGTCCCAATTCTTCCCATTCCCATTGAAACTTTTCAAATCCCTCTCCAAATTGTTGAAATTCTCTTGAAGCTTTTAAAATTCTCTCTAGAATTTTCAAAATCCATGGCCACATGTTTACAATTTCACATAAAAAATTGCTAAAATTCCAGTTGAAATTTTTTCAAAGTCCCTTAAAAATTTTCCAATTTTTGTCCCAATTCTTCCCATTCCCATTGAAACTTTTCAAATCCCTCTCAAAATTGTTGAAATTCTCTTGAAGCTTTTAAAATTCTCTCTAGAATTTTCAAAATCCATGGCCACATGTTTACAATTTCACGTCAAAAAATGGCTAAAATTCCAGTTGAAATTTTTTCAAAGTCCCTTAAAAATTTTCCAATTTTTGTCCCAATTCTTCCCATTCCCATTGAAACTTTTCAAATCCCTCTCAAAATTGTTGAAATTCTGTTGAAGCTTTTAAAATTCTCTCTAGAATTTTCAAAATCCATGTCCACATGTTTACAATTTCACGTCAAAAAATGGCTAAAATTCCAGTTGAAATTTTTTCAAAGTCCCTTAAAAATTTTCCAATTTTTGTCCCAATTCTTCCCATTCCCATTGAAACTTTTCAAATCCCTCTCAAAATTGTTGAAATTCTCTTGAAGCTTTTAAAATTCTCTCTAGAATTTTCAAAATCCATGGCCACATGTTTACAATTTCACGTAACAAAATGGCTAAAATTCCAGTTGAAATTTTTTCAAAGTCCCTTAAAAATTTTCCAATTTTTGTCCCAATTCTTCCCATTCCCATTGAAACTTTTCAAATCCCTCTCCAAATTGTTGAAATTCTGTTGAAGCTTTTAAAATTCTCTCTAGAATTTTCAAAATCCATGTCCACATGTTTACAATTTCACGTCAAAAAATGGCTAAAATTCCAGTTGAAATTTTTTCAAAGTCCCTTAAAAATTTTCCAATTTTTGTCATAATTCTTCCCATTCCCATTGAAACTTTTCAAATCCCTCTCAAAATTGTTGAAATTCTGTTGAAGCTTTTAAAATTCTCTCTAGAATTTTCAAAATCCATGGCCACATGTTTACAATTTCACGTAACAAAATGGCTAAAATTCCAGTTGAAATTTTTTCAAAGTCCCTTAAAAATTTTCCAATTTTTGTCCCAATTCTTCCCATTCCCATTGAAACTTTTCAAATCCCTCTCAAAATTGTTGAAATTCTCTTGAAGCTTTTAAAATTCTCTCTAGAATTTTCAAAATCCATGTCCACATGTTTACAATTTCACGTCAAAAAATGGCTAAAATTCCAGTTGAAATTTTTTCAAAGTCCCTTAAAAATTTTCCAATTTTTGTCCCAATTCTTCCCATTCCCATTGAAACTTTTCAAATCCCTCTCAAAATTGTTGAAATTCTCTTGAAGCTTTTAAAATTCTCTCTAGAATTTTCAAAATCCATGTCCACATGTTTACAATTTCATGTCAAAAAATGGCTAAAATTCCAGTTGAAATTTTTTCAAAGTCCCTTAAAAATTTTCCAATTTTTGTCCCAATTCTTCCCATTCCCATTGAAACTTTTCAAATCCCTCTCAAAATTGTTGAAATTCTCTTGAAGCTTTTAAAATTCTCTCTAGAATTTTCAAAATCCATGTCCACATGTTTACAATTTCACGTCAAAAAATGGCTAAAATTCCAGTTGAAATTTTTTCAAAGTCCCTTAAAAATTTTCCAATTTTTGTCCCAATTCTTCCCATTCCCATTGAAACCTTTCAAATCCCTCTCAAAATTGTTGAAATTCTCTTGAAGCTTTTAAAATTCTCTCTAGAATTTTCAAAATCCATGGCCACATGTTTACAATTTCACGTCAAAAAAATGGCTAAAATTCCAGTTGAAATTTTTTCAAAGTCCCTTAAAAGTTTTCCAATTTTTGTCCCAATTCTTCCCATTCCCATTGAAACTTTTCAAATCCCTCTCAAAATTGTTGAAATTCTCTCGAAGCTTTTAAAATTCTCTCTAGAATTTTCAAAATCCATGTCCACATGTTTACAATTTCACATCAAAAAATGCTAAAATTCCAGTTGAAATTTTTTCAAAGTCCCTTAAAAATTTTCCAATTTTTGTCCCAATTCTTCCCATTCCCATTGAAACTTTTCAAATCCCTCTCAAAATTGTTGAAATTCTCTTGAAGCTTTTAAAATTCTCTCTAGAATTTTCAAAATCCATGTCCACATGTTTACAATTTCACGTAACAAAATGGCTAAAATTCCAGTTGAAATTTTTTCAAAGTCCCTTAAAAATTTTCCAATTTTTGTCCCAATTCTTCCCATTCCCATTGAAACTTTTCAAATCCCTCTCAAAATTGTTGAAATTCTCTTGAAGCTTTTAAAATTCTCTCTAGAATTTTCAAAATCCATGTCCACATGTTTACAATTTCACGTCAAAAAATGGCTAAAATTCCAGTTGAAATTTTTTCAAAGTCCCTTAAAAATTTTCCAATTTTTGTCCCAATTCTTCCCATTCCCATTGAAACTTTTCAAATCCCTCTCAAAATTGTTGAAATTCTCTTGAAGCTTTTAAAATTCTCTCTAGAATTTTCAAAATCCATGGCCACATGTTTACAATTTCACGTCAAAAAATGGCTAAAATTCCAGTTGAAATTTTTTCAAAGTCCCTTAAAAATTTTCCAATTTTTGTCCCAATTCTTCCCATTCCCATTGAAACTTTTCAAATCCCTCTCAAAATTGTTGAAATTCTGTTGAAGCTTTTAAAATTCTCTCTAGAATTTTCAAAATCCATGTCCACATGTTTACAATTTCACGTCAAAAAATGGCTAAAATTCCAGTTGAAATTTTTTCAAAGTCCCTTAAAAATTTTCCAATTTTTGTCCCAATTCTTCCCATTCCCATTGAAACTTTTCAAATCCCTCTCCAAATTGTTGAAATTCTGTTGAAGCTTTTAAAATTCTCTCTAGAATTTTCAAAATCCATGTCCACATGTTTACAATTTCATGTCAAAAAATGGCTAAAATTCCAGTTGAAATTTTTTCAAAGTCCCTTAAAAATTTTCCAATTTTTGTCCCAATTCTTCCCATTCCCATTGAAACTTTTCAAATCCCTCTCAAAATTGTTGAAATTCTCTTGAAGCTTTTAAAATTCTCTCTAGAATTTTCAAAATCCATGTCCACATGTTTACAATTTCACGTCAAAAAATGGCTAAAATTCCAGTTGAAATTTTTTCAGTCCCTTAAAAATTTTCCAATTTTTGTCCCAATTCTTCCCATTCCCATTGAAACCTTTCAAATCCCTCTCAAAATTGTTGAAATTCTCTTGAAGCTTTTAAAATTCTCTCTAGAATTTTCAAAATCCATGTCCACATGTTTACAATTTCACGTAAAAAAATGGCTAAAATTCCAGTTGAAATTTTTTCAAAGTCCCTTCAAAGTTTTCCAATTTTTGTCCCAATTCTTCCCATTCCCATTGAAACTTTTCAAATCCCTCTCAAAATTGTTGAAATTCTGTTGAAGCTTTTAAAATTCTCTCTAGAATTTTCAAAATCCATGTCCACATGTTTACAATTTCACGTCAAAAAATGGCTAAAATTCCAGTTGAAATTTTTTCAAAGTCCCTTAAAAGTTTTCCAATTTTTGTCCCAATTCTTCCCATTCCCATTGAAACTTTTCAAATCCCTCTCAAAATTGTTGAAATTCTCTTGAAGCTTTTAAAATTCTCTCTAGAATTTTCAAAATCCATGGCCACATGTTTACAATTTCACGTCAAAAAATTGCTAAAATTCCAGTTGAAATTTTTTCAAAGTCCCTTAAAAATTTTCCAATTTTTGTCCCAATTCTTCCCATTCCCATTGAAACTTTTCAAATTCCTCTCAAAATTGTTGAAATTCTGTTGAAGCTTTTAAAATTCTCTCTAGAATTTTCAAAATCCATGTCCACATGTTTACAATTTCACATCAAAAAATGGCTAAAATTCCAGCTGAAATTTTTTCAAAGTCCCTTAAAAGTTTTCCAATTTTTGTCCCAATTCTTCCCATTCCCATTGAAACATTTCAAATCCCTCTCCAAATTGTTGAAATTCTCTTGAAGCTTTTAAAATTCTCTCTAGAATTTTCAAAATCCATGGCCACATGTTTACAATTTCACATAAAAAAATGGCTAAAATTCCAGTTGAAATTTTTTCAAAGTCCCTTAAAAATTTTCCAATTTTTGTCCCAATTCTTCCCATTCCCATTGAAACTTTTCAAATCCCTCTCCAAATTGTTGAAATTCTCTTGAAGCTTTTAAAATTCTCTCTAGAATTTTCAAGATCCATGGCCACATGTTTACAATTTCACGTCAAAAAATGGCTAAAATTCCAGTTGAAATTTTTTCAAAGTCCCTTAAAAGTTTTCCAATTTTTGTCCCAATTCTTCCCATTCCCATTGAAACTTTTCAAATCCCTCTCCAAATTGTTGAAATTCTGTTGAAGCTTTTAAAATTCTCTCTAGAATTTTCAAAATCCATGTCCACATGTTTACAATTTCATGTCAAAAAATGGCTAAAATTCCAGTTGAAATTTTTTCAAAGTCCCTTAAAAATTTTCCAATTTTTGTCCCAATTCTTCCCATTCCCATTGAAACTTTTCAAATCCCTCTCAAAATTGTTGAAATTCTCTTGAAGCTTTTAAAATTCTTTCTAGAATTTTCAAAATCCATGTCCACATGTTTACAATTTCACGTCAAAAAATGGCTAAAATTCCAGTTGAAATTTTTTCAAAGTCCCTTAAAAATTTTCCAATTTTTGTCCCAATTCTTCCCATTCCCATTGAAACTTTTCAAATCCCTCTCAAAATTGTTGAAATTCTGTTGAAGCTTTTAAAATTCTCTCTAGAATTTTCAAAATCCATGTCCACATGTTTACAATTTCACGTCAAAAAATGGCTAAAATTCCAGTTGAAATTTTTTCAAAGTCCCTTAAAAATTTTCCAATTTTTGTCCCAATTCTTCCCATTCCCATTGAAACTTTTCAAATCCCTCTCAAAATTGTTGAAATTCTCTTGAAGCTTTTAAAATTCTTTCTAGAATTTTCAAAATCCATGGCCACATGTTTACAATTTCACGTCAAAAAATGGCTAAAATTCCAGTTGAAATTTTTTCAAAGTCCCTTAAAAATTTTCCAACTTTTGTCCCAATTCTTCCCATTCCCATTGAAACTTTTCAAATCCCTCTCAAAAGTGTTGAAATTCTGTTGAAGCTTTTAAAATTCTCTCTAGAATTTTCAAAATCCATGGCCACATGTTTACAATTTCACGTAAAAAAATGCTAAAATTCCAGTTGAAATTTTTTCAAAGTCCCTTAAAAATTTTCCAATTTTTGTCCCAATTCTTCCCATTCCCATTGAAACTTTTCAAATCCCTCTCAAAATTGTTGAAATTCTGTTGAAGCTTTTAAAATTCTTTCTAGAATTTTCAAAATCCATGTCCACATGTTTACAATTTCACGTCAAAAAATGGCTAAAATTCCAGTTGAAATTTTTTCAAAGTCCCTTAAAAATTTTCCAATTTTTGTCCCAATTCTTCCCATTCCCATTGAAACTTTTCAAATCCCTCTCAAAATTGTTGAGATTCTCTTGAAGCTTTTAAAATTCTCTCTAGAATTTTTAAAATTCACTTCAACATGTTTACAATTTCACGTCAAAAAAAATGCTAAAATTCCAGTTGAAATTTTTTCAAAGTCCCTGAAAAATTTTCCAATTTTTGTCCCAATTCTTCCCATTCCCATTGAAACTTTTCAAATCCCTCTCCAAATTGTTGAAATTCTCTTGAAGCTTTTAAAATTCTCTCTAGAATTTTCAAAATCCATGGCCACATGTTTACAATTTCACGTCAAAAAATGGCTAAAATTCCAGTTGAAATTTTTTCAAAGTCCCTTAAAAATTTTCCAATTTTTGTCCCAATTCTTCCCATTCCCATTGAAACTTTTCAAATCCCTCTCAAAATTGTTGAAATTCTCTTGAAGCTTTTAAAATTCTCTCTAGAATTTTCAAAATCCATGGCCACATGTTTACAATTTCACGTCAATAAATGGCTAAAATTCCAGTTGAAATTTTTTCAAAGTCCCTTAAAAATTTTCCAATTTTTGTCCCAATTCTTCCCATTCCCATTGAAACTTTTCAAATCCCTCTCAAAATTGTTGAAATTCTGTTGAAGCTTTTAAAATTCTCTCTAGAATTTTCAAAATCCATGTCCACATGTTTACAATTTCACGTCAAAAAATGGCTAAAATTCCAGTTGAAATTTTTTCAAAGTCCCTTAAAAATTTTCCAATTTTTGTCCCAATTCTTCCCATTCCCATTGAAACTTTTCAAATCCCTCTCCAAATTGTTGAAATTCTCTTGAAGCTTTTAAAATTCTCTCTAGAATTTTCAAAATCCATGTCCACATGTTTACAATTTCACGTCAAAAAATGGCTAAAATTCCAGTTGGAATTATTTCAAAGTCCCTTAAAAATTTTCCAATTTTTGTCCCAATTCTTCCCATTCCCATTGAAACTTTTCAAATCCCTCTCCAAATTGTTGAAATTCTGTTGAAGCTTTTAAAATTCTCTCTAGAATTTTTAAAATCCACTTCAACATGTTTACAATTTCACGTAAAAAAAAATGCTAAAATTCCAGTTGAAATTTTTTCAAAGTCCCTGAAAAATTTTCCAATTTTTGTCCCAATTCTTCCCATTCCCATTGAAACTTTTCAAATCCCTCTCCAAATTGTTGAAATTCTCTTGAAGCTTTTAAAATTCTCTCTAGAATTTTCAAAATCCATGGCCACATGTTTACAATTTCACGTCAAAAAATGGCTAAAATTCCAGTTGAAATTTTTTCAAAGTCCCTTAAAAATTTTCCAATTTTTGTCCCAATTCTTCCCATTCCCATTGAAACTTTTCAAATCCCTCTCAAAATTGTTGAAATTCTCTTGAAGCTTTTAAAATTCTCTCTAGAATTTTCAAAATCCATGGCCACATGTTTACAATTTCACGTCAAAAAATGGCTAAAATTCCAGTTGAAATTTTTTCAAAGTCCCTGAAAAATTTTCCAATTTTTGTCCCAATTCTTCCCATTCCCATTGAAACTTTTCAAATCCCTCTCCAAATTGTTGAAATTCTGTTGAAGCTTTTAAAATTCTCTCTAGAATTTTCAAAATCCATGTCCACATGTTTACAATTTCACGTCAAAAAATGGCTAAAATTCCAGTTGAAATTTTTTCAAAGTCCCTTAAAAATTTTCCAATTTTTGTCCCAATTCTTCCCATTCCCATTGAAACTTTTCAAATCCCTCTCAAAATTGTTGAAATTCTCTTGAAGCTTTTAAAATTCTCTCTAGAATTTTCAAAATCCATGGCCACATGTTTACAATTTCACGTCAAAAAATGGCTAAAATTCCAGTTGAAATTTTTTCAAAGTCCCTTAAAAATTTTCCAATTTTTGTCCCAATTCTTCCCATTCCCATGGAAACTTTTCAAATCCCTCTCAAAATTGTTGAAATTCTCTTGAAGCTTTTAAAATTCTCTCTAGAATTTTCAAAATCCATGTCCACATGTTTACAATTTCACGTCAAAAAATTGCTAAAATTCCAGTTGAAATTTTTTCAAAGTCCCTTCAAAATTTTCCAATTTTTGTCCCAATTCTTCCCATTCCCATTGAAACTTTTCAAATCCCTCTCAAAAGTGTTGAAATTCTGTTGAAGCTTTTAAAATTCTCTCTAGAATTTTCAAAATCCATGTCCACATGTTTACAATTTCACGTCAAAAAATGGCTAAAATTCCAGTTGAAATTTTTTCAAAGTCCCTTAAAAATTTTCCAATTTTTGTCCCAATTCTTCCCATTCCCATTGAAAATTTTCAAATCCCTCTCAAAATTGTTGAAATTCTGTTGAAGCTTTTAAAATTCTCTCTAGAATTTTCAAAATGCATGGCCACATGTTTACAGTTTCACGTCAAAAAATTGCTAAAATTCCAGTTGAAATTTTTTCAAAGTCCCGTAAAAATTTTCCAATTTTTGTCCCAATTCTTCCCATTCCCATTGAAACTTTTCAAATCCCTCTCAAAATTGTTGAAATTCTCTTGAAGCTTTTAAAATTCTCTCTAGAATTTTCAAAATCCATGTCCACATGTTTACAATTTCACGTCAAAAAATGGCTAAAATTCCAGTTGAAATTTTTTCAAAGTCCCTTAAAAATTTTCCAATTTTTGTCCCAATTCTTCCCATTCCCATTGAAACTTTTCAAATCCCTCTCAAAATTGTTGAAATTCTGTTGAAGCTTTTAAAATTCTCTCTAGAATTTTCAAAATCCATGGCCACATGTTTACAATTTCACGTCAAAAAATGGCTAAAATTCCAGTTGAAATTTTTTCAAAGTCCCTTAAAAATTTTCCAATTTTTGTCCCAATTCTTCCCATTCCCATTGAAACTTTTCAAATCCCTCTCAAAATTGTTGAAATTCTGTTGAAGCTTTTAAAATTCTCTCTAGAATTTTCAAAATCCATGTCCACATGTTTACAATTTCACGTCAAAAAATTGCTAAAATTCCAGTTGAAATTTTTTCAAAGTCCCTTAAAAATTTTCCAATTTTTGTCCCAATTCTTCCCATTCCCATGGAAACTTTTCAAATCCCTCTCAAAATTGTTGAAATTCTCTTGAAGCTTTTAAAATTCTCTCTAGAATTTTCAAAATCCATGTCCACATGTTTACAATTTCACGTCAAAAAATTGCTAAAATTCCAGTTGAAATTTTTTCAAAGTCCCTTAAAAATTTTCCAATTTTTGTCCCAATTCTTCCCATTCCCATTGAAACTTTTCAAATCCCTCTCAAAAGTGTTGAAATTCTGTTGAAGCTTTTAAAATTCTCTCTAGAATTTTCAAAATCCATGTCCACATGTTTACAATTTCACGTCAAAAAATGGCTAAAATTCCAGTTGAAATTTTTTCAAAGTCCCTTAAAAATTTTCCAATTTTTGTCCCAATTCTTCCCATTCCCATTGAAACTTTTCAAATCCCTCTCAAAATTGTTGAAATTCTGTTGAAGCTTTTAAAATTCTCTCTAGAATTTTCAAAATCCATGTCCACATGTTTACAATTTCACGTCAAAAAATGGCTAAAATTCCAGTTGAAATTTTTTCAAAGTCCCTTAAAAATTTTCCAATTTTTGTCCCAATTCTTCCCATTCCCATTGAAACTTTTCAAATCCCTCTCAAAATTGTAGAAATTCTGTTAAAGCTTTTAAAATTCTCTCTAGAATTTTCAAAATCCATGGCCACATGTTTACAATTTCACGTCAAAAAATGGCTAAAATTCCAGTTGAAATTTTTTCAAAGTCCCTTAAAAATTTTCCAATTTTTGTCCCAATTCTTCCCATTCCCATTGAAACTTTTCAAATCCCTCTCAAAATTGTTGAAATTCTCTTGAAGCTTTTAAAATTCTCTCTAGAATTTTCAAAATCCATGTCCACATGTTTACAATTTCACGTCAAAAAATTGCTAAAATTCCAGTTGAAATTTTTTCAAAGTCCCTTAAAAATTTTCCAATTTTTGTCCCAATTCTTCCCATTCCCATTGAAACTTTTCAAATCCCTCTCAAAAGTGTTGAAATTCTGTTGAAGCTTTTAAAATTCTCTCTAGAATTTTCAAAATCCATGTCCACATGTTTACAATTTCACGTCAAAAAATGGCTAAAATTCCAGTTGAAATTTTTTCAAAGTCCCTTAAAAATTTTCCAATTTTTGTCCCAATTCTTCCCATTCCCATTGAAACTTTTCAAATCCCTCTCAAAATTGTTGAAATTCTGTTGAAGCTTTTAAAATTCTCTCTAGAATTTTCAAAATCCATGGCCACATGTTTACAATTTCACGTCAAAAAATGGCTAAAATTCCACTTGAAATTTTTTCAAAGTCCCTTAAAAATTTCCAATTTTTGTCCCAATTCTTCCCATTCCCATTGAAACTTTTCAAATCCCTCTCAAAATTGTAGAAATTCTGTTAAAGCTTTTAAAATTCTCTCTAGAATTTTCAAAATGCATGGCCACATGTTTACAATTTCACGTCAAAAAATGGCTAAAATTCCAGTTGAAATTTTTTCAAAGTCCCTTAAAAATTTTCCAATTTTTGTCCCAATTCTTCCCATTCCCATTGAAACTTTTCAAATCCCTCTCCAAATTGTTGAAATTCTCTTGAAGCTTTTAAAATTCTCTCTAGAATTTTCAAAATCCATGTCCACATGTTTACAATTTCACGTCAAAAAATGGCTAAAATTCCAGTTGAAATTTTTTCAAAGTCCCTTCAAAATTTTCCAATTTTTGTCCCAATTCTTCCCATTCCCATTGAAACTTTTCAAATCCCTCTCCAAATTGTTGAAATTCTCTTGAAGCTTTTAAAATTCTCTCTAGAATTTTCAAAATCCATGTCCACATGTTTACAATTTCACGTCAAAAAATGGTAAATTTCCAGTTGAAATTTTTTCAAAGTCCCTTAAAAATTTTCCAATTTTTGTCCCAATTCTTCCCATTCCCATTGAAACTTTTCAAATTCCTCTCAAAATTGTTGAAATTCTGTTGAAGCTTTTAAAATTCTCTCTAGAATTTTCAAAATCCATGTCCACATGTTTACAATTTCACGTCAAAAATGGTAAATTATTCCAGTTGAAATTTTTTCAAAGTCCCTTAAAAATTTTCCAATTTTTGTCCCAATTCTTCCCATTCCCATTGAAACTTTTCAAATCCCTCTCAAAATTGTTGAAATTCTGTTGAAGCTTTTAAAATTCTCTCTAGAATTTTCAAAATCCATGGCCACATGTTTACAATTTCACGTCAAAAAATGGCTAAAATTCCAGTTGAAATTTTTTCAAAGTCCCTTAAAAATTTTCCAATTTTTGTCCCAATTCTTCCCATTCCCATTGAAACTTTTCAAATCCCTCTCAAAATTGTTGAAATTCTCTTGAAGCTTTTAAAATTCTCTCTAGAATTTTCAAAATCCATGTCCACATGTTTACAATTTCACGTCAAAAAATGGCTAAAATTCCAGTTGAAATTTTTTCAAAGTCCCTTAAAAATTTTCCAATTTTTGTCCCAATTCTTCCCATTCCCATGGAAACTTTTCAAATCCCTCTCAAAATTGTTGAAATTCTGTTGAAGCTTTTAAAATTCTCTCTAGAATTTTCAAAATCCATGTCCACATGTTTACAATTTCACATAAAAAAATGGCTAAAATTCCAGCTGAAATTTTTTCAAAGTCCCTTAAAAATTTTCCAATTTTTGTCCCAATTCTTCCCATTCCCATTGAAACTTTTCAAATCCCTCTCAAAATTGTTGAAATTCTCTTGAAGCTTTTAAAATTCTCTCTAGAATTTTCAAAATCCATGTCCACATGTTTACAATTTCACATAAAAAAATGGCTAAAATTCCAGTTGAAATTTTTTCAAAGTCCCTTAAAAATTTTCCAATTTTTGTCCCAATTCTTCCCATTCCCATTGAAACTTTTCAAATCCCTCTCCAATTGTTGAAATTCTCTTGAAGCTTTTAAAATTCTCTCTAGAATTTTCAAAATCCATGTCCACATGTTTACAATTTCACGTAAAAAAATGGCTAAAATTCCAGTTGGAATTTTTTCAAAGTCCCTTAAAAATTTTCCAATTTTTGTCCCAATTCTTCCCATTCCCATTGAAACTTTTCAAATCCCTCTCCAAATTGTTGAAATTCTGTTGAAGCTTTTAAAATTCTCTCTAGAATTTTCAAAATCCATGGCCACATGTTTACAATTTCACGTCAAAAAATTGCTAAAATTCCAGTTGAAATTTTTTCAAAGTCCCTTAAAAATTTTCCAATTTTTGTCCCAATTCTTCCCATTCCCATTGAAACTTTTCAAATCCCTCTCAAAATTGTTGAGATTCTCTTGAAGCTTTTAAAATTCTCTCTAGAATTTTCAAAATCCACTTCAACATGTTTACAATTTCACGTAAAAAAAAATGCTAAAATTCCAGTTGAAATTTTTTCAAAGTCCCTTAAAAATTTTCCAATTTTTGTCCCAATTCTTCCCATTCCCATTGAAACTTTTCAAATCCCTCTCCAAATTGTTGAAATTCTGTTGAAGCTTTTAAAATTCTCTCTAGAATTTTCAAAATCCATGTCCACATGTTTACAATTTCACGTAACAAAATGGCTAAAATTCCAGTTGAAATTTTTTCAAAGTCCCTTCAAAATTTTCCAATTTTTGTCCCAATTCTTCCCATTCCCATTGAAACTTTTCAAATCCCTCTCAAAATTGTTGAAATTCTCTTGAAGCTTTTAAAATTCTCTCTAGAATTTTCAAAATCCATGTCCACATGTTTACAATTTCACGTCAAAAAATGGCTAAAATTCCAGTTGAAATTTTTTCAAAGTCCCTTAAAAATTTTCCAATTTTTGTCCCAATTCTTCCCATTCCCATTGAAACTTTTCAAATCCCTCTCAAAATTGTTGAAATTCTGTTGAAGCTTTTAAAATTCTCTCTAGAATTTTCAAAATCCATGTCCACATGTTTACAATTTCACGTCAAAAAATGGCTAAAATTCCAGTTGAAATTTTTTCAAAGTCCCTTAAAAATTTTCCAATTTTTGTCCCAATTCTTCCCATTCCCATTGAAACTTTTCAAATCCCTCTCAAAATTGTTGAAATTCTCTTGAAGCTTTTAAAATTCTCTCTAGAATTTTCAAAATCCATGTCCACATGTTTACAATTTCACGTAAAAAAATGCTAAAATTCCAGTTGAAATTTTTTCAAAGTCCCTTAAAAATTTTCCAATTTTTGTCCCAATTCTTCCCATTCCCATTGAAACTTTTCAAATCCCTCTCAAAATTGTTGAAATTCTCTTGAAGCTTTTAAAATTCTCTCTAGAATTTTCAAAATCCATGTCCACATGTTTACAATTTCACGTCAAAAAATGGCTAAAATTCCAGTTGAAATTTTTTCAAAGTCCCTTAAAAATTTTCCAATTTTTGTCCCAATTCTTCCCATTCCCATTGAAACTTTTCAAATCCCTCTCCAAATTGTTGAAATTCTCTTGAAGCTTTTAAAATTCTCTCTAGAATTTTCAAAATCCATGGCCACATGTTTACAATTTCACATAAAAAAATTGCTAAAATTCCAGTTGAAATTTTTTCAAAGTCCCTTCAAAATTTTCCAATTTTTGTTCCAATTCTTCCCATTCCCATTGAAACTTTTCAAATCCCTCTCCAAATTGTTGAAATTCTCTTGAAGCTTTTAAAATTCTCTCTAGAATTTTCAAAATCCATGTCCACATGTTTACAATTTCACGTCAAAAAATGGCTAAAATTCCAGTTGAAATTTTTTCAAAGTCCCTTAAAAATTTTCCAATTTTTGTCCCAATTCTTCCCATTCCCATTGAAACTTTTCAAATCCCTCTCAAAATTGTTGAAATTCTCTTGAAGCTTTTAAAATTCTCTCTAGAATTTTCAAAATCCATGTCCACATGTTTACAATTTCACGTCAAAAAATGGCTAAAATTCCAGTTGAAATTTTTTCAAAGTCCCTTAAAAATTTTCCAATTTTTGTCCCAATTCTTCCCATTCCCATTGAAACTTTTCAAATCCCTCTCCAAATTGTTGAAATTCTGTTGAAGCTTTTAAAATTCTCTCTAGAATTTTCAAAATCCATGTCCACATGTTTACAATTTCACATAAAAAAATGGCTAAAATTCCAGTTGAAATTTTTTCAAAGTCCCTTAAAAATTTTCCAATTTTTGTCCCAATTCTTCCCATTCCCATTGAAACTTTTCAAATCCCTCTCCAAATTGTTGAAATTCTCTTGAAGCTTTTAAAATTCTCTCTAGAATTTTCAAAATCCATGTCCACATGTTTACAATTAGACGTCAAAAAATGGCTAAAATTCCAGTTGAAATTTTTTCAAAGTCCCTTAAAAATTTTCCAATTTTTGTCCCAATTCTTCCCATTCCCATTGAAACTTTTCAAATCCCTCTCAAAATTGTAGAAATTCTGTTGAAGCTTTTAAAATTCTCTCTAGAATTTTCAAAATCCATGTCCACATGTTTACAATTTCACGTCAAAAAATGGCTAAAATTCCAGTTGAAATTTTTTCAAAGTCCCTTCAAAATTTTCCAATTTTTGTCCCAATTCTTCCCATTCCCATTGAAACTTTTCAAATCCCTCTCCAAATTGTTGAAATTCTCTTGAAGCTTTTAAAATTCTCTCTAGAATTTTCAAAATCCATGTCCACATGTTTACAATTTCACGTCAAAAAATGGCTAAAATTCCAGTTGAAATTTTTTCAAAGTCCCTTAAAAATTTTCCAATTTTTGTCCCAATTCTTCCCATTCCCATTGAAACTTTTCAAATCCCTCTCAAAATTGTTGAAATTCTCTTGAAGCTTTTAAAATTCTCTCTAGAATTTTCAAAATCCATGTCCACATGTTTACAATTTCACGTAAAAAAATTGCTAAAATTCCAGTTGAAATTTTTTCAAAGTCTCTTCAAAATTTTCCAATTTTTGTTCCAATTCTTCCCATTCCCATTGAAACTTTTCAAATCCCTCTCCAAATTGTTGAAATTCTCTTGAAGCTTTTAAAATTCTCTCTAGAATTTTCAAAATCCATGTCCACATGTTTACAATTTCACGTCAAAAAATGGCTAAAATTCCAGTTGAAATTTTTTCAAAGTCCCTTAAAAATTTTCCAATTTTTGTCCCAATTCTTCCCATTCCCATTGAAACTTTTCAAATCCCTCTCAAAATTGTTGAAATTCTGTTGAAGCTTTTAAAATTCTCTCTAGAATTTTCAAAATCCATGTCCACATGTTTACAATTTCACATAAAAAAATGGCTAAAATTCCAGTTGAAATTTTTTCAAAGTCCCTTAAAAATTTTCCAATTTTTGTCCCAATTCTTCCCATTCCCATTGAAACTTTTCAAATCCCTCTCAAAATTGTTGAAATTCTGTTGAAGCTTTTAAAATTCTCTCTAGAATTTTCAAAATCCATGTCCACATGTTTACAATTTCACGTAACAAAATGGCTAAAATTCCAGTTGAAATTTTTCAAAGTCCCTTCAAAATTTTCCAATTTTTGTCCCAATTCTTCCCATTCCCATTGAAACTTTTCAAATCCCTCTCAAAATTGTTGAAATTCTCTTGAAGCTTTTAAAATTCTCTCTAGAATTTTCAAAATCCATGTCCACATGTTTACAATTTCACGTCAAAAAATGGCTAAAATTCCAGTTGAAATTTTTTCAAAGTCCCTTAAAAATTTTCCAATTTTTGTCCCAATTCTTCCCATTCCCATTGAAACTTTTCAAATCCCTCTCAAAATGGTTGAAATTCTGTTGAAGCTTTTAAAATTCTCTCTAGAATTTTCAAAATCCATGTCCACATGTTTACAATTTCACGTCAAAAAATGGCTAAAATTCCAGTTGAAATTTTTTCAAAGTCCCTTAAAAATTTTCCAATTTTTGTCCCAATTCTTCCCATTCCCATTGAAACTTTTCAAATCCCTCTCAAAATTGTTGAAATTCTCTTGAAGCTTTTAAAATTCTCTCTAGAATTTTCAAAATCCATGTCCACATGTTTACAATTTCACGTAAAAAAATGCTAAAATTCCAGTTGAAATTTTTTCAAAGTCCCTTAAAAATTTTCCAATTTTTGTCCCAATTCTTCCCATTCCCATTGAAACTTTTCAAATCCCTCTCAAAATTGTTGAAATTCTCTTGAAGCTTTTAAAATTCTCTCTAGAATTTTCAAAATCCATGTCCACATGTTTACAATTTCACGTCAAAAAATGGCTAAAATTCCAGTTGAAATTTTTTCAAAGTCCCTTAAAAATTTTCCAATTTTTGTCCCAATTCTTCCCATTCCCATTGAAACTTTTCAAATCCCTCTCCAAATTGTTGAAATTCTCTTGAAGCTTTTAAAATTCTCTCTAGAATTTTCAAAATCCATGGCCACATGTTTACAATTTCACATAAAAAAATTGCTAAAATTCCAGTTGAAATTTTTTCAAAGTCCCTTCAAAATTTTCCAATTTTTGTTCCAATTCTTCCCATTCCCATTGAAACTTTTCAAATCCCTCTCCAAATTGTTGAAATTCTCTTGAA
The DNA here is from genome assembly GCF_964273445.1 of Streptopelia decaocto. Taxonomy (NCBI): domain Eukaryota; kingdom Metazoa; phylum Chordata; class Aves; order Columbiformes; family Columbidae; genus Streptopelia; species Streptopelia decaocto. The sequence continues at coordinate 64,709 of NW_028115753.1, forward strand.
GCTTTTAAAATTCTCTCTAGAATTTTCAAAATCCATGTCCACATGTTTACAATTTCACGTCAAAAAATGGCTAAAATTCCAGTTGAAATTTTTTCAAAGTCCCTTAAAAATTTTCCAGTTTTTGTCCCAATTCTTCCCATTCCCATTGAAACTTTTCAAATCCCTCTCCAAATTGTTGAAATTCTCTTGAAGCTTTTAAAATTCTCTCTAGAATTTTCAAAATCCATGTCCACATGTTTACAATTTCACGTCAAAAAATGGCTAAAATTCCAGTTGAAATTTTTTCAAAGTCCCTTAAAAATTTTCCAATTTTTGTCCCAATTCTTCCCATTCCCATTGAAACTTTTCAAATCCCTCTCAAAATTGTTGAAATTCTGTTGAAGCTTTTAAAATTCTCTCTAGAATTTTCAAAATCCATGTCCACATGTTTACAATTTCACATAAAAAAATGGCTAAAATTCCAGTTGAAATTTTTTCAAAGTCCCTTAAAAGTTTTCCAATTTTTGTCCCAATTCTTCCCATTCCCATTGAAACTTTTCAAATCCCTCTCAAAATTGTTGAAATTCTGTTGAAGCTTTTAAAATTCTCTCTAGAATTTTCAAAATCCATGTCCACATGTTTACAATTTCACGTCAAAAAATGGCTAAAATTCCAGTTGAAATTTTTTCAAAGTCCCTTAAAAATTTTCCAATTTTTGTCCCAATTCTTCCCATTCCCATTGAAACTTTTCAAATCCCTCTCCAAAATTGTTGAAATTCTCTTGAAGCTTTTAAAATTCTTTCTAGAATTTTCAAAATCCATGGCCACATGTTTACAATTTCACGTCAAAAAATGG
>NW_028115752.1:0-19458 GCF_964273445.1 Streptopelia decaocto
GGAAGAATTGGGACAAAAATTGGAAAATTTTTAAGGGACTTTGAAAAATTTCAACTGGAATTTTAGCCATTTTTTGACGTGAAATTGTAAACATGTGGACATGGATTTTGAAAATTCTAGAGAGAATTTTAAAAGCTTCAACAGAATTTCAACACTTTTGAGAGGGATTTGAAAAGTTTCAATGGGAATGGGAAGAATTGGGACAAAAATTGGAAAATTTTCAGGGACTTTGAAAAAATTTCAACTGGAATTTTAGCCATTTTTTGACGTGAAATTGTAAACATGTGGACATGGATTTTGAAAATTCTAGAGAGAATTTTAAAAGCTTCAACAGAATTTCAACAATTTTGAGAGGGATTTGAAAAGTTTCAATGGGAATGGGAAGAATTGGGACAAAAATTGGAAAATTTTTCAGGGACTTTGAAAAAATTTCAACTGGAATTTTAGCCATTTTTTGACGTGAAATTGTAAACATGTGGCCATGGATTTTGAAAATTCTGGAGAGAATTTTAAAAGCTTCAACAGAATTTCAACAATTTTGAGAGGGATTTGAAAAGTTTCAATGGGAATGGGAAGAATTGGGACAAAAATTGGAAAATTTTTAAGGGACTTTGAAAAAATTTCAACTGGAATTTTAGCCATTTTTTGACGTGAAATTGTAAACATGTGGACATGGATTTTGAAAATTCTAGAGAGAATTTTAAAAGCTTCAACAGAATTTCAACAATTTTGAGAGGGATTTGAAAAGTTTCAATGGGAATGGGAAGAATTGGGACAAAAATGGGAAATTTTTAAGGGACTTTGAAAAAATTTCAACTGGAATTTTAGCCATTTTTTGACGTGAAATTCTAAACATGTGGACATGGATTTTGAAAATTCTAGAGAGAATTTTAAAAGCTTCAACAGAATTTCAACAATTTTGAGAGGGATTTGAAAAGTTTCAATGGGAATGGGAAGAATTGGGACAAAAATTGGAAAAGTTTTCAGGGACTTCGAAAAAATTTCAACTGGAATTTTAGCATTTTTTTACGTGAAATTCTAAACATGTGGACATGGATTTTGAAAATTCTAGAGAGAATTTTAAAAGCTTCAACAGAATTTCTACAATTTTGAGAGGGATTTGAAAAGTTTCAATGGGAATGGGAAGAATTGGGACAAAAATTGGAAAATTTTTAAGGGACTTTGAAAAAATTTCAACTGGAATTTTAGCCATTTTTTGACGTGAAATTGTAAACATGTGGCCATGGATTTTGAAAATTCTAGAGAGAATTTTAAAAGCTTCAAGAGAATTTCAACACTTTTGAGAGGGATTTGAAAAGTTTCAATGGGAATGGGAAGAATTGGGACAAAAATTGGAAAATTTTTAAGGGACTTTGAAAAAATTTCAACTGGAATTTTAGCCATTTTTTGACGTGAAATTGTAAACATGTGGACATGGATTTTGAAAATTCTAGAGAGAATTTTAAAAGCTTCAACAGAATTTCAACACTTTTGAGAGGGATTTGAAAAGTTTCAATGGGAATGGGAAGAATTGGGACAAAAATCGGAAAATTTTTAAGGGACTTTGAAAAAATTTCAACTGGAATTTTAGCCATTTTTTGACGTGAACTTGTAAACATGTGGACATGGATTTTGAAAATTCTAGAGAGAATTTTAAAAGCTTCAACAGAATTTCAACACTTTTGAGAGGGATTTGAAAAGTTTCAATGGGAATGGGAAGAATTGGGACAAAAATTGGAAAATTTTTAAGGGACTTTGAAAAAATGTCAACTGGAATTTTAGCCATTTTTTTACGTGAAATTATGAACATGTTGAAGTGGATTTTGAAAATTCTAGAGAGAATTTTAAAAGCTTCAACAGAATTTCAACAATTTTGAGAGGGATTTGAAAAGTTTCAATGGGAATGGGAAGAATTGGGACAAAAATTGGAAAATTTTTAAGGGACTTCGAAAAAATTTCAACTGGAATTTTAGCCATTTTTTTGACGTGAAATTCTAAACATGTGGACATGGATTTTGAAAATTCTAGAGAGAATTTTAAAAGCTTCAACAGAATTTCAACAATTTTGAGAGGGATTTGAAAAGTTTCAATGGGAATGGGAAGAATTGGGACAAAAATTGGAAAATTTTTAAGGGACTTTGAAAAAATTTCAACTGGAATTTTAGCCATTTTTTTGACGTGAAATTCTAAACATGTGGACATGGATTTTGAAAATTCTAGAGAGAATTTTAAAAGCTTCAACAGAATTTCAACAATTTTGAGAGGGATTTGAAAAGTTTCAATGGGAATGGGAAGAATTGGGACAAAAATTGGAAAATTTTTCAGGGACTTCGAAAAAATTTCAACTGGAATTTTAGCATTTTTTTGACGTGAAATTGTAAACATTTTGAAGTGGATTTTGAAAATTCTAGAGAGAATTTTAAAAGCTTCAACAGAATTTCAACAATTTTGAGAGGGATTTGAAAAGTTTCAATGGGAATGGGAAGAATTGGGACAAAAATTGGAAAATTTTTAAGGGACTTTGAAAAAATTTCAACTGGAATTTTAGCCATTTTTTGACGTGAAATTGTAAACATGTGGCCATGGATTTTGAAAATTCTAGAGAGAATTTTAAAAGCTTCAACAGAATTTCAACACTTTTGAGAGGGATTTGAAAAGTTTCAATGGGAATGGGAAGAATTGGGACAAAAATCGGAAAATTTTTAAGGGACTTTGAAAAAATTTCAACTGGAATTTTAGCCATTTTTTTGACGTGAAATTCTAAACATGTGGACATGGATTTTGAAAATTCTAGAGAGAATTTTAAAAGCTTCAACAGAATTTCAACAATTTTGAGAGGGATTTGAAAAGTTTCAATGGGAATGGGAAGAATTGGGACAAAAATTGGAAAATTTTTCAGGGACTTCGAAAAAATTTCAACTGGAATTTTAGCATTTTTTTGACGTGAAATTGTAAACATTTTGAAGTGGATTTTGAAAATTCTAGAGAGAATTTTAAAAGCTTCAACAGAATTTCAACAATTTTGAGAGGGATTTGAAAAGTTTCAATGGGAATGGGAAGAATTGGGACAAAAATTGGAAAATTTTTAAGGGACTTTGAAAAAATTTCAACTGGAATTTTAGCCATTTTTTGACGTGAAATTGTAAACATGTGGCCATGGATTTTGAAAATTCTGGAGAGAATTTTAAAAGCTTCAACAGAATTTCAACAATTTTGAGAGGGATTTGAAAAGTTTCAATGGGAATGGGAAGAATTGGGACAAAAATTGGAAAATTTTTAAGGGACTTTGAAAAAATTTCAACTGGAATTTTAGCCATTTTTTGACGTGAAATTGTAAACATGTGGACATGGATTTTGAAAATTCTAGAGAGAATTTTAAAAGCTTCAACAGAATTTCAACAATTTTGAGAGGGATTTGAAAAGTTTCAATGGGAATGGGAAGAATTGGGACAAGAATTGGAACATTTTTAAGGGACTTTGAAAAAATTTCAACTGGAATTTTAGCCATTTTTTGACGTGAAATTGTAAACATGTGGACATGGATTTTGAAAATTCTAGAGAGAATTTTAAAAGCTTCAACAGAATTTCTACAATTTTGAGAGGGATTTGAAAAGTTTCAATGGGAATGGGAAGAATTGGGACAAAAATTGGAAAATTTTTAAGGGACTTTGAAAAAATTTCAACTGGAATTTTAGCAATTTTTTGACGTGAAATTGTAAACATGTGGCCATGGATTTTGAAAATTCTAGAGAGAATTTTAAAAGCTTCAAGAGAATTTCAACACTTTTGAGAGGGATTTGAAAAGTTTCAATGGGAATGGGAAGAATTGGGACAAAAATTGGAAAATTTTTAAGGGACTTTGAAAAAATTTCAACTGGAATTTTAGCCATTTTTTGACGTGAAATTGTAAACATGTGGACATGGATTTTGAAAATTCTAGAGAGAATTTTAAAAGCTTCAACAGAATTTCAACACTTTTGAGAGGGATTTGAAAAGTTTCAATGGGAATGGGAAGAATTGGGACAAAAATCGGAAAATTTTTAAGGGACTTTGAAAAAATTTCAACTGGAATTTTAGCCATTTTTTGACGTGAAATTGTAAACATGTGGACATGGATTTTGAAAATTCTAGAGAGAATTTTAAAAGCTTCAACAGAATTTCAACACTTTTGAGAGGGATTTGAAAAGTTTCAATGGGAATGGGAAGAATTGGGACAAAAATTGGAAAATTTTTAAGGGACTTTGAAAAAATGTCAACTGGAATTTTAGCCATTTTTTTACGTGAAATTATGAACATGTTGAAGTGGATTTTGAAAATTCTAGAGAGAATTTTAAAAGCTTCAACAGAATTTCAACAATTTTGAGAGGGATTTGAAAAGTTTCAATGGGAATGGGAAGAATTGGGACAAAAATTGGAAAATTTTTAAGGGACTTTGAAAAAATTTCAACTGGAATTTTAGCCATTTTTTTGACGTGAAATTCTAAACATGTGGACATGGATTTTGAAAATTCTAGAGAGAATTTTAAAAGCTTCAACAGAATTTCAACAATTTTGAGAGGGATTTGAAAAGTTTCAATGGGAATGGGAAGAATTGGGACAAAAATTGGAAAATTTTTAAGGGACTTTGAAAAAATTTCAACTGGAATTTTAGCAATTTCTATGTGAAATTGTAAACATGTGGACATGGATTTTGAAAATTCTAGAGAGAATTTTAAAAGCTTTAACAGAATTTCAACAATTTTGAGAGGGATTTGAAAAGTTTCAATGGCAATGGGAAGAATTGGGACAAGAATTGGAACATTTTTAAGGGACTTTGAAAATATTTCAACTGGAATTTTAGCCATTTTTTGACGTGAAATTGTAAACATGTGGCCATGGATTTTGAAAATTCTAGAGAGAATTTTAAAAGCTTCAACAGAATTTCAACAATTTGGAGAGGGATTTGAAAAGTTTCAATGGGAATGGGAAGAATTGGGACAAAAATTGGAAAATTTTTAAGGGACTTTGAAAAAATTTCAACTGGAATTTTAGCCATTTTTTGACGTGAAATTGTAAACATGTGGACATGGATTTTGAAAATTCTAGAGAGAATTTTAAAAGCTTCAACAGAATTTCAACACTTTTGAGAGGGATTTGAAAAGTTTCAATGGGAATGGGAAGAATTGGGACAAAAATTGGAAAATTTTTCAGGGACTTTGAAAAAATTTCAACTGGAATTTTAGCCATTTTTTGACGTGAAATTGTAAACATGTGGACATGGATTTTGAAAATTCTAGAGAGAATTTTAAAAGCTTCAACAGAATTTCAACAATTTTGAGAGGGATTTGAAAAGTTTCAATGGGAATGGGAAGAATTGGGACAAAAATTGGAAAATTTTTCAGGGACTTTGAAAAAATTTCAACTGGAATTTTAGCCATTTTTTGACGTGAAATTGTAAACATGTGGCCATGGATTTTGAAAATTCTGGAGAGAATTTTAAAAGCTTCAACAGAATTTCAACAATTTTGAGAGGGATTTGAAAAGTTTCAATGGGAATGGGAAGAATTGGGACAAAAATTGGAAAATTTTTAAGGGACTTTGAAAAAATTTCAACTGGAATTTTAGCCATTTTTTGACGTGAAATTGTAAACATGTGGACATGGATTTTGAAAATTCTAGAGAGAATTTTAAAAGCTTCAACAGAATTTCAACAATTTTGAGAGGGATTTGAAAAGTTTCAATGGGAATGGGAAGAATTGGGACAAAAATGGGAAAATTTTTAAGGGACTTTGAAAAAATTTCAACTGGAATTTTAGCCATTTTTTTGACGTGAAATTCTAAACATGTGGACATGGATTTTGAAAATTCTAGAGAGAATTTTAAAAGCTTCAACAGAATTTCAACAATTTTGAGAGGGATTTGAAAAGTTTCAATGGGAATGGGAAGAATTGGGACAAAAATTGGAAAAGTTTTCAGGGACTTCGAAAAAATTTCAACTGGAATTTTAGCATTTTTTTACGTGAAATTCTAAACATGTGGACATGGATTTTGAAAATTCTAGAGAGAATTTTAAAAGCTTCAACAGAATTTCTACAATTTTGAGAGGGATTTGAAAAGTTTCAATGGGAATGGGAAGAATTGGGACAAAAATTGGAAAATTTTTAAGGGACTTTGAAAAAATTTCAACTGGAATTTTAGCCATTTTTTGACGTGAAATTGTAAACATGTGGCCATGGATTTTGAAAATTCTAGAGAGAATTTTAAAAGCTTCAAGAGAATTTCAACACTTTTGAGAGGGATTTGAAAAGTTTCAATGGGAATGGGAAGAATTGGGACAAAAATTGGAAAATTTTTAAGGGACTTTGAAAAAATTTCAACTGGAATTTTAGCCATTTTTTGACGTGAAATTGTAAACATGTGGACATGGATTTTGAAAATTCTAGAGAGAATTTTAAAAGCTTCAACAGAATTTCAACAATTTTGAGAGGGATTTGAAAAGTTTCAATGGGAATGGGAAGAATTGGGACAAAAATCGGAAAATTTTTAAGGGACTTTGAAAAAATTTCAACTGGAATTTTAGCCATTTTTTGACGTGAACTTGTAAACATGTGGACATGGATTTTGAAAATTCTAGAGAGAATTTTAAAAGCTTCAACAGAATTTCAACACTTTTGAGAGGGATTTGAAAAGTTTCAATGGGAATGGGAAGAATTGGGACAAAAATTGGAAAATTTTTAAGGGACTTTGAAAAAATGTCAACTGGAATTTTAGCCATTTTTTTACGTGAAATTATGAACATGTTGAAGTGGATTTTGAAAATTCTAGAGAGAATTTTAAAAGCTTCAACAGAATTTCAACAATTTTGAGAGGGATTTGAAAAGTTTCAATGGGAATGGGAAGAATTGGGACAAAAATTGGAAAATTTTTAAGGGACTTCGAAAAAATTTCAACTGGAATTTTAGCCATTTTTTTGACGTGAAATTCTAAACATGTGGACATGGATTTTGAAAATTCTAGAGAGAATTTTAAAAGCTTCAACAGAATTTCAACAATTTTGAGAGGGATTTGAAAAGTTTCAATGGGAATGGGAAGAATTGGGACAAAAATTGGAAAATTTTTAAGGGACTTTGAAAAAATTTCAACTGGAATTTTAGCCATTTTTTTGACGTGAAATTCTAAACATGTGGACATGGATTTTGAAAATTCTAGAGAGAATTTTAAAAGCTTCAACAGAATTTCAACAATTTTGAGAGGGATTTGAAAAGTTTCAATGGGAATGGGAAGAATTGGGACAAAAATTGGAAAATTTTTCAGGGACTTCGAAAAAATTTCAACTGGAATTTTAGCATTTTTTTGACGTGAAATTGTAAACATTTTGAAGTGGATTTTGAAAATTCTAGAGAGAATTTTAAAAGCTTCAACAGAATTTCAACAATTTTGAGAGGGATTTGAAAAGTTTCAATGGGAATGGGAAGAATTGGGACAAAAATTGGAAAATTTTTAAGGGACTTTGAAAAAATTTCAACTGGAATTTTAGCCATTTTTTGACGTGAAATTGTAAACATGTGGCCATGGATTTTGAAAATTCTGGAGAGAATTTTAAAAGCTTCAACAGAATTTCAACAATTTTGAGAGGGATTTGAAAAGTTTCAATGGGAATGGGAAGAATTGGGACAAAAATTGGAAAATTTTTAAGGGACTTTGAAAAAATTTCAACTGGAATTTTAGCCATTTTTTGACGTGAAATTGTAAACATGTGGACATGGATTTTGAAAATTCTAGAGAGAATTTTAAAAGCTTCAACAGAATTTCAACAATTTTGAGAGGGATTTGAAAAGTTTCAATGGGAATGGGAAGAATTGGGACAAGAATTGGAACATTTTTAAGGGACTTTGAAAAAATTTCAACTGGAATTTTAGCCATTTTTTGACGTGAAATTGTAAACATGTGGACATGGATTTTGAAAATTCTAGAGAGAATTTTAAAAGCTTCAACAGAATTTCAACAATTTTGAGAGGGATTTGAAAAGTTTCAATGTGAATGGGAAGAATTGGGACAAGAATTGGAACATTTTTAAGGGACTTTGAAAAAATTTCAACTGGAATTTTAGCCATTTTTTGACGTGAAATTGTAAACATGTTGAAGTGGATTTTGAAAATTCTAGAGAGAATTTTAAAAGCTTCAACAGAATTTCAACAATTTTGAGAGGGATTTGAAAAGTTTCAATGGGAATGGGAAGAATTGGGACAAAAATTGGAACATTTTTAAGGGACTTTGAAAAAATTTCAACTGGAATTTTAGCCATTTTTTGACGTGAAATTGTAAACATGTGGACATGGATTTTGAAAATTCTAGAGAGAATTTTAACAGCTTCAACAGAATTTCAACACTTTTCAGAGGGATTTGAAAAGTTTCAATGGGAATGGGAAGAATTGGGACAAAAATTGGAAAATTTTTCAGGGACTTTGAAAAAATTTCAACTGGAATTTTAGCCATTTTTTGACGTGAAATTGTAAACATGTGGACATGGATTTTGAAAATTCTAGAGAGAATTTTAAAAGCTTCAAGAGAATTTCAACAATTTTGAGAGGGATTTGAAAAGTTTCAATGGGAATGGGAAGAATTGGGACAAGAATTGGAACATTTTTAAGGGACTTTGAAAAAATTTCAACTGGAATTTTAGCCATTTTTTGACGTGAAATTGTAAACATGTGGACATGGATTTTGAAAATTCTAGAGAGAATTTTAAAAGCTTCAACAGAATTTCAACAATTTTGAGAGGGATTTGAAAAGTTTCAATGGGAATGGGAAGAATTGGGACAAAAATTGGAAAATTTTTAAGGGACTTTGAAAAAATTTCAACTGGAATTTTAGCCATTTTTTGACGTGAAATTGTAAACATGTGGCCATGGATTTTGAAAATTCTAGAGAGAATTTTAAAAGCTTCAACAGAATTTCAACAATTTTGAGAGGGATTTGAAAAGTTTCAATGGGAATGGGAAGAATTGGGACAAAAATTGGAAAATTTTTAAGGGACTTTGAAAAAATTTCAACTGGAATTTTAGCCATTTTGTTACGTGAAATTGTAAACATGTTGAAGTGGATTTTGAAAATTCTAGAGAGAATTTTAAAAGCTTTAACAGAATTTCAACAATTATGAGAGGGATTTGAAAAGTTTCAATGGGAATGGGAAGAATTGGGACAAGAATTGGAACATTTTTAAGGGACTTTGAAAAATTTCAACTGGAATTTTAGCCATTTTTTGACGTGAAATTGTAAACATGTGGACATGGATTTTGAAAATTCTAGAGAGAATTTTAAAAGCTTCAAGAGAATTTCAACAATTTTGAGAGGGATTTGAAAAGTTTCAATGGGAATGGGAAGAATTGGGACAAAAATTGGAAAATTTTTAAGGGACTTTGAAAAAATTTCAACTGGAATTTTAGCCATTTTTTGACGTGAAATTGTAAACATGTGGACATGGATTTTGAAAATTCTAGAGAGAATTTTAAAAGCTTCAAGAGAATTTCAACAATTTTGAGAGGGATTTGAAAAGTTTCAATGGGAATGGGAAGAATTGGGACAAAAACTGGAAAATTTTTAAGGGACTTTGAAAAAATTTCAACTGGAATTTTAGCCATTTTTTTATGTGAAATTGTAAACATGTGGCCATGGATTTTGAAAATTCTGGAGAGAATTTTAAAAGCTTCAACAGAATTTCAACAATTTTGAGAGGGATTTGAAAAGTTTCAATGGGAATGGGAAGAATTGGGAGAAAAATTGGAAAATTTTGAAGGGACTTTGAAAAAATTTCAACTGGAATTTTAGAAATTTCTATGTGAAATTGTAAACATGTGGCCATGGATTTTGAAAATTCTAGAGAGAATTTTAAAAGCTTCAAGAGAATTTCAACAATTTGGAGAGGGATTTGAAAAGTTTCAATGGGAATGGGAAGAATTGGGACAAAAATTGGAAAATTTTTAAGGGACTTTGAAAAAATTTCAACTGGAATTTTAGCCATTTTTTGACGTGAAATTGTAAACATGTTGAAGTGGATTTTGAAAATTCTAGAGAGAATTTTAAAAGCTTCAACAGAATTTCAACAATTTTGAGAGGGATTTGAAAAGTTTCAATGGGAATGGGAAGAATTGGGACAAAAATGGGAAAATTTTTAAGGGACTTTGAAAAAATTTCAACTGGAATTTTAGCCATTTTTTGACGTGAACTTGTAAACATGTGGACATGGATTTTGAAAATTCTAGAGAGAATTTTAAAAGCTTCAAGAGAATTTCAACCATTTGGAGAGGGATTTGAAAAGTTTCAATGGGAATGGGAAGAATTGGGACAAAAATTGGAAAATTTTTAAGGGACTTTGAAAAAATTTCAACTGGAATTTTAGCCATTTTTTGACGTGAAATTGTAAACATGTGGACATGGATTTTGAAAATTCTAGAGAGAATTTTAAAAGCTTCAACAGAATTTCAACAATTTTGAGAGGGATTTGAAAAGTTTCAATGGGAATGGGAAGAATTGGGACAAAAATTGGAAAATTTTTCAGGGACTTTGAAAAAATTTCAACTGGAATTTTAGCCATTTTGTTACGTGAAATTGTAAACATGTGGACATGGATTTTGAAAATTCTAGAGAGAATTTTAAAAACTTCAACAGAATTTCAACAATTTTGAGAGGGATTTGAAAAGTTTCAATGGGAATGGGAAGAATTGGGACAAAAATTGGAAAATTTTTAAGGGACTTTGAAAAAATTTCAACTGGAATTTTAGCCATTTTTTGACGTGAAATTGTAAACATGTGGACATGGATTTTGAAAATTCTAGAGAGAATTTTAAAAGCTTCAACAGAATTTCAACACTTTTGAGAGGGATTTGAAAAGTTTCAATGGGAATGGGAAGAATTGGGACAAAAATGGGAAAATTTTTAAGGGACTTTGAAAAAATTTCAACTGGAATTTTAGCCATTTTTTTGACGTGAAATTCTAAACATGTGGACATGGATTTTGAAAATTCTAGAGAGAATTTTAAAAGCTTCAACAGAATTTCAACAATTTTGAGAGGGATTTGAAAAGTTTCAATGGGAATGGGAAGAATTGGGACAAAAATTGGAAAAGTTTTCAGGGACTTCGAAAAAATTTCAACTGGAATTTTAGCATTTTTTTACATGAAATTGTAAACATGTGGACATGGATTTTGAAAATTCTAGAGAGAATTTTAAAAGCTTCAACAGAATTTCTACAATTTGGAGAGGGATTTGAAAAGTTTCAATGGGAATGGGAAGAATTGGGACAAGAATTGGAACATTTTTAAGGGACTTTGAAAAAATTTCAACTGGAATTTTAGCAATTTTTTGACGTGAAATTGTAAACATGTGGACATGGATTTTGAAAATTCTAGAGAGAATTTTAAAAGCTTCAACAGAATTTCAACAATTTTGAAAGGGATTTGAAAAGTTTCAATGGGAATGGGAAGAATTGGGACAAAAATTGGAAAATTTTTAAGGGACTTTGAAAAAATTTCAACTGGAATTTTAGCCATTTTTTGACGTGAAATTGTAAACATGTGGACATGGATTTTGAAAATTCTAGAGAGAATTTTAAAAGCTTTAACAGAATTTCAACAATTTTGAGAGGGATTTGAAAAGTTTCAATGGGAATGGGAAGAATTGGGACAAGAATTGGAACATTTTTAAGGGACTTTGAAAAAATTTCAACTGGAATTTTAGCCATTTTTTGACGTGAAATTGTAAACATGTGGACATGGATTTTGAAAATTCTAGAGAGAATTTTAAAAGCTTCAACAGAATTTCAACAATTTTGAGAGGGATTTGAAAAGTTTCAATGGGAATGGGAAGAATTGGGACAAGAATTGGAACATTTTTAAGGGACTTTGAAAAAATTTCAACTGGAATTTTAGCCATTTTTTGACGTGAAATTGTAAACATGTGGACATGGATTTTGAAAATTCTAGAGAGAATTTTAAAAGCTTCAAGAGAATTTCAACAATTTTGAGAGGGATTTGAAAAGTTTCAATGGGAATGGGAAGAATTGGGACAAGAATTGGAACATTTTTAAGGGACTTTGAAAAAATTTCAACTGGAATTTTAGCCATTTTTTGACGTGAAATTGTAAACATGTGGACATGGATTTTGAAAATTCTAGAGAGAATTTTAAAAGCTTCAACAGAATTTCAACAATTTTGAGAGGGATTTGAAAAGTTTCAATGGGAATGGGAAGAATTGGGACAAAAATTGGAAAATTTTTAAGGGACTTTGAAAAAATTTCAACTGGAATTTTAGCCATTTTTTGACGTGAAATTGTAAACATGTGGCCATGGATTTTGAAAATTCTAGAGAGAATTTTAAAAGCTTCAACAGAATTTCAACAATTTTGAGAGGGATTTGAAAAGTTTCAATGGGAATGGGAAGAATTGGGACAAAAATTGGAAAATTTTTAAGGGACTTTGAAAAAATTTCAACTGGAATTTTAGCCATTTTGTTACGTGAAATTGTAAACATGTTGAAGTGGATTTTGAAAATTCTAGAGAGAATTTTAAAAGCTTTAACAGAATTTCAACAATTATGAGAGGGATTTGAAAAGTTTCAATGGGAATGGGAAGAATTGGGACAAGAATTGGAACATTTTTAAGGGACTTTGAAAAATTTCAACTGGAATTTTAGCCATTTTTTGACGTGAAATTGTAAACATGTGGACATGGATTTTGAAAATTCTAGAGAGAATTTTAAAAGCTTCAAGAGAATTTCAACAATTTTGAGAGGGATTTGAAAAGTTTCAATGGGAATGGGAAGAATTGGGACAAAAATTGGAAAATTTTTAAGGGACTTTGAAAAATTTCAACTGGAATTTTAGCCATTTTTTGACGTGAAATTGTAAACATGTGGACATGGATTTTGAAAATTCTAGAGAGAATTTTAAAAGCTTCAAGAGAATTTCAACAATTTTGAGAGGGATTTGAAAAGTTTCAATGGGAATGGGAAGAATTGGGACAAAAACTGGAAAATTTTTAAGGGACTTTGAAAAAATTTCAACTGGAATTTTAGCCATTTTTTTATGTGAAATTGTAAACATGTGGCCATGGATTTTGAAAATTCTGGAGAGAATTTTAAAAGCTTCAACAGAATTTCAACAATTTTGAGAGGGATTTGAAAAGTTTCAATGGGAATGGGAAGAATTGGGAGAAAAATTGGAAAATTTTGAAGGGACTTTGAAAAAATTTCAACTGGAATTTTAGAAATTTCTATGTGAAATTGTAAACATGTGGCCATGGATTTTGAAAATTCTAGAGAGAATTTTAAAAGCTTCAAGAGAATTTCAACAATTTGGAGAGGGATTTGAAAAGTTTCAATGGGAATGGGAAGAATTGGGACAAAAATTGGAAAATTTTTAAGGGACTTTGAAAAAATTTCAACTGGAATTTTAGCCATTTTTTGACGTGAAATTGTAAACATGTTGAAGTGGATTTTGAAAATTCTAGAGAGAATTTTAAAAGCTTCAACAGAATTTCAACAATTTTGAGAGGGATTTGAAAAGTTTCAATGGGAATGGGAAGAATTGGGACAAAAATGGGAAAATTTTTAAGGGACTTTGAAAAAATTTCAACTGGAATTTTAGCCATTTTTGACGTGAACTTGTAAACATGTGGACATGGATTTTGAAAATTCTAGAGAGAATTTTAAAAGCTTCAAGAGAATTTCAACCATTTGGAGAGGGATTTGAAAAGTTTCAATGGGAATGGGAAGAATTGGGACAAAAATTGGAAAATTTTTAAGGGACTTTGAAAAAATTTCAACTGGAATTTTAGCCATTTTTTGACGTGAAATTGTAAACATGTGGACATGGATTTTGAAAATTCTAGAGAGAATTTTAAAAGCTTCAACAGAATTTCAACAATTTTGAGAGGGATTTGAAAAGTTTCAATGGGAATGGGAAGAATTGGGACAAAAATTGGAAAATTTTTCAGGGACTTTGAAAAAATTTCAACTGGAATTTTAGCCATTTTGTTACGTGAAATTGTAAACATGTGGACATGGATTTTGAAAATTCTAGAGAGAATTTTAAAAACTTCAACAGAATTTCAACAATTTTGAGAGGGATTTGAAAAGTTTCAATGGGAATGGGAAGAATTGGGACAAAAATTGGAAAATTTTTAAGGGACTTTGAAAAAATTTCAACTGGAATTTTAGCCATTTTTTGACGTGAAATTGTAAACATGTGGACATGGATTTTGAAAATTCTAGAGAGAATTTTAAAAGCTTCAACAGAATTTCAACACTTTTGAGAGGGATTTGAAAAGTTTCAATGGGAATGGGAAGAATTGGGACAAAAATGGGAAAATTTTTAAGGGACTTTGAAAAAATTTCAACTGGAATTTTAGCCATTTTTTTGACGTGAAATTCTAAACATGTGGACATGGATTTTGAAAATTCTAGAGAGAATTTTAAAAGCTTCAACAGAATTTCAACAATTTTGAGAGGGATTTGAAAAGTTTCAATGGGAATGGGAAGAATTGGGACAAAAATTGGAAAAGTTTTCAGGGACTTCGAAAAAATTTCAACTGGAATTTTAGCATTTTTTTACATGAAATTGTAAACATGTGGACATGGATTTTGAAAATTCTAGAGAGAATTTTAAAAGCTTCAACAGAATTTCTACAATTTGGAGAGGGATTTGAAAAGTTTCAATGGGAATGGGAAGAATTGGGACAAGAATTGGAACATTTTTAAGGGACTTTGAAAAAATTTCAACTGGAATTTTAGCAATTTTTTGACGTGAAATTGTAAACATGTGGACATGGATTTTGAAAATTCTAGAGAGAATTTTAAAAGCTTCAACAGAATTTCAACAATTTTGAAAGGGATTTGAAAAGTTTCAATGGGAATGGGAAGAATTGGGACAAAAATTGGAAAATTTTTAAGGGACTTTGAAAAAATTTCAACTGGAATTTTAGCCATTTTTTGACGTGAAATTGTAAACATGTGGACATGGATTTTGAAAATTCTAGAGAGAATTTTAAAAGCTTTAACAGAAATTTCAACAATTTTGAGAGGGATTTGAAAAGTTTCAATGGGAATGGGAAGAATTGGGACAAGAATTGGAACATTTTTAAGGGACTTTGAAAAAATTTCAACTGGAATTTTAGCCATTTTTTGACGTGAAATTGTAAACATGTGGACATGGATTTTGAAAATTCTAGAGAGAATTTTAAAAGCTTCAACAGAATTTCAACAATTTTGAGAGGGATTTGAAAAGTTTCAATGGGAATGGGAAGAATTGGGACAAGAATTGGAACATTTTTAAGGGACTTTGAAAAAATTTTCAACTGGAATTTTAGCCATTTTTTGACGTGAAATTGTAAACATGTGGACATGGATTTTGAAAATTCTAGAGAGAATTTTAAAAGCTTCAAGAGAATTTCAACAATTTTGAGAGGGATTTGAAAAGTTTCAATGGGAATGGGAAGAATTGGGACAAGAATTGGAACATTTTTAAGGGACTTTGAAAAAATTTCAACTGGAATTTTAGCCATTTTTTGACGTGAAATTGTAAACATGTGGACATGGATTTTGAAAATTCTAGAGAGAATTTTAAAAGCTTCAACAGAATTTCAACAATTTTGAGAGGGATTTGAAAAGTTTCAATGGGAATGGGAAGAATTGGGACAAAAATTGGAAAATTTTTAAGGGACTTTGAAAAAATTTCAACTGGAATTTTAGCCATTTTTTGACGTGAAATTGTAAACATGTGGCCATGGATTTTGAAAATTCTAGAGAGAATTTTAAAAGCTTCAACAGAATTTCAACAATTTTGAGAGGGATTTGAAAAGTTTCAATGGGAATGGGAAGAATTGGGACAAAAATTGGAAAATTTTTAAGGGACTTTGAAAAAATTTCAACTGGAATTTTAGCCATTTTGTTACGTGAAATTGTAAACATGTTGAAGTGGATTTTGAAAATTCTAGAGAGAATTTTAAAAGCTTTAACAGAATTTCAACAATTATGAGAGGGATTTGAAAAGTTTCAATGGGAATGGGAAGAATTGGGACAAGAATTGGAACATTTTTAAGGGACTTTGAAAAAATTTCAACTGGAATTTTAGCCATTTTTTGACGTGAAATTGTAAACATGTGGACATGGATTTTGAAAATTCTAGAGAGAATTTTAAAAGCTTCAAGAGAATTTCAACAATTTTGAGAGGGATTTGAAAAGTTTCAATGGGAATGGGAAGAATTGGGACAAAAATTGGAAAATTTTTAAGGGACTTTGAAAAAATTTCAACTGAATTTTAGCCATTTTTTGACGTGAAATTGTAAACATGTGGACATGGATTTTGAAAATTTCTAGAGAGAATTTTAAAAGCTTCAAGAGAATTTCAACAATTTTGAGAGGGATTTGAAAAGTTTCAATGGGAATGGGAAGAATTGGGACAAAAACTGGAAAATTTTTAAGGGACTTTGAAAAAATTTCAACTGGAATTTTAGCCATTTTTTATGTGAAATTGTAAACATGTGGCCATGGATTTTGAAAATTCTGGAGAGAATTTTAAAAGCTTCAACAGAATTTCAACAATTTTGAGAGGGATTTGAAAAGTTTCAATGGGAATGGGAAGAATTGGGAGAAAAATTGGAAAATTTTGAAGGGACTTTGAAAAAATTTCAACTGGAATTTTAGAAATTTCTATGTGAAATTGTAAACATGTGGCCATGGATTTTGAAAATTCTAGAGAGAATTTTAAAAGCTTCAAGAGAATTTCAACAATTTGGAGAGGGATTTGAAAAGTTTCAATGGGAATGGGAAGAATTGGGACAAAAATTGGAAAATTTTTAAGGGACTTTGAAAAAATTTCAACTGGAATTTTAGCCATTTTTTGACGTGAAATTGTAAACATGTTGAAGTGGATTTTGAAAATTCTAGAGAGAATTTTAAAAGCTTCAACAGAATTTCAACAATTTTGAGAGGGATTTGAAAAGTTTCAATGGGAATGGGAAGAATTGGGACAAAAATGGGAAAATTTTTAAGGGACTTTGAAAAAATTTCAACTGGAATTTTAGCCATTTTTTGACGTGAACTTGTAAACATGTGGACATGGATTTTGAAAATTCTAGAGAGAATTTTAAAAGCTTCAAGAGAATTTCAACCATTTGGAGAGGGATTTGAAAAGTTTCAATGGGAATGGGAAGAATTGGGACAAAAATTGGAAAATTTTTAAGGGACTTTGAAAAAATTTCAACTGGAATTTTAGCCATTTTTTGACGTGAAATTGTAAACATGTGGACATGGATTTTGAAAATTCTAGAGAGAATTTTAAAAGCTTCAACAGAATTTCAACAATTTTGAGAGGGATTTGAAAAGTTTCAATGGGAATGGGAAGAATTGGGACAAAAATTGGAAATTTTTCAGGGACTTTGAAAAAATTTCAACTGGAATTTTAGCCATTTTGTTACGTGAAATTGTAAACATGTGGACATGGATTTTGAAAATTCTAGAGAGAATTTTAAA
This sequence comes from Streptopelia decaocto, assembly GCF_964273445.1. Lineage (NCBI taxonomy): Eukaryota > Metazoa > Chordata > Aves > Columbiformes > Columbidae > Streptopelia > Streptopelia decaocto. The sequence goes on from NW_028115752.1 coordinate 17,506, forward strand.
AACTTCAACAGAATTTCAACAATTTTGAGAGGGATTTGAAAAGTTTCAATGGGAATGGGAAGAATTGGGACAAAAATTGGAAAATTTTTAAGGGACTTTGAAAAAATTTCAACTGGAATTTTAGCCATTTTTTGACGTGAAATTGTAAACATGTGGACATGGATTTTGAAAATTCTAGAGAGAATTTTAAAAGCTTCAACAGAATTTCAACACTTTTGAGAGGGATTTGAAAAGTTTCAATGGGAATGGGAAGAATTGGGACAAAAATGGGAAATTTTTAAGGGACTTTGAAAAATTTCAACTGGAATTTTAGCCATTTTTTTGACGTGAAATTCTAAACATGTGGACATGGATTTTGAAATTCTAGAGAGAATTTTAAAAGCTTCAACAGAATTTCAACAATTTTGAGAGGGATTTGAAAAGTTTCAATGGGAATGGGAAGAATTGGACAAAAATTGGAAAAGTTTTCAGGGACTTCGAAAAAATTTCAACTGGAATTTTAGCATTTTTTTACATGAAATTGTAAACATGTGGACATGGATTTTGAAAATTCTAGAGAGAATTTTAAAAGCTTCAACAGAATTTCTACAATTTGGAGAGGGATTTGAAAAGTTTCAATGGGAATGGGAAGAATTGGGACAAGAATTGGAACAATTTTTAAGGGACTTTGAAAAATTTCAACTGGAAATTTTAGCAATTTTTTGACGTGAAATTGTAAACATGTGGACATGGATTTTGAAAATTCTAGAGAGAATTTTAAAAGCTTCAACAGAATTTCAACAATTTTGAAAGGGATTTGAAAAGTTTCAATGGGAATGGGAAGAATTGGGACAAAAATTGGAAAATTTTTAAGGGACTTTGAAAAAATTTCAACTGGAATTTTAGCCATTTTTTGACGTGAAATTGTAAACATGTGGACATGGATTTTGAAAATTCTAGAGAGAATTTTAAAAGCTTTAACAGAATTTCAACAATTTTGAGAGGGATTTGAAAAGTTTCAATGGGAATGGGAAGAATTGGGACAAGAATTGGAACATTTTTAAGGGACTTTGAAAAAATTTCAACTGGAATTTTAGCCATTTTTTGACGTGAAATTGTAAACATGTGGACATGGATTTTGAAAATTCTAGAGAGAATTTTAAAAGCTTCAACAGAATTTTCAACAATTTTGAGAGGGATTTGAAAAGTTTCATGGGAATGGGAAGAATTGGGACAAGAATTGGAACATTTTTAAGGGACTTTGAAAAATTTCAACTGGAATTTTAGCCATTTTTTGACGTGAAATTGTAAACATGTGGACATGGATTTTGAAAATTCTAGAGAGAATTTTAAAAGCTTCAACAGAATTTCAACAATTTTGAGAGGGATTTGAAAAGTTTCAATGGGAATGGGAAGAATTGGGACAAAAATTGGAAAATTTTTAAGGGACTTCGAAAAAATTTCAACTGGAATTTTAGCATTTTTTTACGTGAAATTGTAAACATGTGGACATGGATTTTGAAAATTCTAGAGAGAATTTTAAAAGCTTCAACAGAATTTCAACAATTTTGAGAGGGATTTGAAAGTTTCAATGGGAATGGGAAGAATTGGGACAAAAATTGGAAAATTTTTAAGGGACTTTGAAAACATTTCAACTGGAATTTTAGCAATTTTTTGACGTGAAATTGTAAACATGTGGCCATGGATTTTGAAAATTCTAGAGAGAATTTTAAAAGCTTCAAGAGAATTTCAACAATTTTGAGAGGGATTTGAAAAAGTTTCAATGGGAATGGGAAGAATTGGGACAAAAATTGGAAAATTTTGAAGGGACTTTGAAAAAATTTCAACTGGAATTTTAGCCATTTTTTGACGTGAAATTGTAAACATGTGGACATGGATTTTGAAAATTCTAGAGAGAATTTTAAAAGCTTCAACAGAATTTCAACAATTTTGAGAGGGATTTGAAAAGTTTCA
>NW_028115751.1:0-16394 GCF_964273445.1 Streptopelia decaocto
TGGGCCAAGATCTTCTCTCTCAAAAGCTGTGTGTATAGAGTCTAGAGAAATATTTGTGATGGGGAGTGGAAAGTCAGTCAATTACAATTAGTAAAATTTTCATCAGTTTATGAAAGAAATTAACAAATACAGTATTTTCTGCTTTTTTATAAGATAAAAGAGTACTCAGAACTCTAAAACTTCACTTTTTTTGGTAACTGCAGTTGAGTAACTGTGGAGAGAAAAAAATCACAATTTGTGACCTGTGGATTTGGTTTAGATTGTGCAGCTGTAAAGGAACAGTGTGACTATCAAATCTATGCAAGATTACAACTATGCAAAATAGAGTGGTTTCACTGACTAGGACTGCCACCAAACTTCCTTTGGTCTACGCAATCTCACAGCACTCCCATTTCTATAACAGCTAAAGTTCACATTTAGTTACAGTCAGAAATCTGGAGTAACTCCATTACTCACTTATATTCTGTTACTAGTATAATAGTAGAATTTCAACTGCTTCCTTTACGACAAAATAAACCACAGGTGCTTGTGTCTGATTTTTGTTCCCAGCCTAAATATTGTATCTTCTATAAATGTAGGATGCAAGGGTATTTTTTTTTTTTTTTGCAAGATACATTAGTCTCAATGAACTTGTATTTTAACATTGTAACCAACCCCAAATAGCAGAAATGTTGAATTTTCTTTAAAAGTATTACAAATTTGTTTCATTGGTTTATATTTGTTTCATTGATATATTAGATAACTAAAATCTTCTTAAGCTTGTGCTGTTCTTGGAAGGGTTAGGGGGTGGAAAGAGGTTGGATTTCTTTTTTTTAACCTTTTTGATTTTGGAGGTGAGGTTGTATGAATGGCTTTGTGAATATTAACACAATTCTATCTAAATTTTCTCAAGTCAGGTGTGAAGCCCCCTGTATTAAAGATTCCACCATCACTGAAAGCAGGACTATTGTGCTTCTTACTGAGTTTTGGCACATTGCTGTTTCCTTCACAAGACAGCCTGCAAATAGGACACCCATCCTGGAGACTGGCAGTTCATTTCAGAAGCAAGCTAAACCAGGAAAATCGATAGAGAGCTCTTCTAACTTAAATGCCGTCTTTAGTATGAAAAGGATAGCAGGTTACAAATTAGTGTTGCAGCCTCCTTGGCTTGATGGTGACACCAGTAATTATCAAATATTCTGTGTCCATGCTTCTGTATATGTAAGACAGAGAGGGGGAGAGAGAGACAGATGTGGAGAGTGGCTAGAAGGTTCTTGATAGAAAAAAAATAGTCTTATGCCTAAGGGAGGTAAGCAATGAGAAAAATAGAAATTCAATCTCCTTTGCAAAATATTAATTACTTTATATTACTATTTTTTAATGTCATGGTAATAGTCTGACTGCAAGGTCAGCAGTCATTTCCACTACTGACAACCTCATGATATATAGAGATTTTTTCCCTATTGCTCAGTGTCTGTGTGGATGAGTAGGCCAGCTGACAGCTTCATGTAAGCCAATATATAACTTCCAAGCAATTTTTTAGCCGTTCATCCCAAAGTTAACTTACTCAGCAAAACAACCTTTCTCATGCCCTAGAACATGCTAAGTCCTATCAGTTGCAATGAAGAAGAAAGCAATTCTCTCTTACAGTAATTTTCATGGGTATGGTCACACATTAATCCTATCACGCTGTCAGTACACAAGCAAAGCTTATATATTTGCTCTCTTAATTTAGACGATTCTGAACCTACCAGCACCTCACCTCCCAATCCTCTCAAAGTGTAGGAAAAAAAAAAAAAAAGGAGAAATAAAAAATTTAAGACTAATAATACAGCAATACAAGAAAATCTGCTAGTATAATTTCCTTTGGCTAATGTAATTTCATGCTGTTGCTATAGGCTTTGAGGAATTTCCCTCCAACCCATCATCTTCTAAAGACCTGAAACCTAGCTAAACTACTTTTTTTCAAGGAAGTGACAGTTCAGATTTGGCATCAGAGTAAAACTAATCATGATGTCAGTAAAATGAGTAATGAAATGTTTCATAGGCAAAATCCCCAAAATCAAGAGTTTGTCTACTTTGAATAAACTTTGAAAGATCACATTAGTACTGAAAACCTTCCCTACAGTTTCAAACCTCCAGATTATTCTCTCCCTCCCCATCTTCCCCTAACCCTTCTTACATGTGCTGCAAAGTACAAGACTAAATATACCATTTTTCTGATAGTCACTCTTTGAGAAATTATTGCATGATTACTGTATTCAGTTTCTACAAATGTTGGTATTTTTCTATTTTACATTTTATTCACATATGTGTAGTTTGCCAAAGAACCAAACTGTTAATTATTTACAGTAGTAAAACAGAAATATTACTTTATTACTGTAACACATATATATTGTGTGTTGAACAAGAACCTTTGCATTCTGACAGCTACACTGAAATGGATTAGGTTCACAGGTCAGTTATGCCTGAGCAATTAATTAAGAAGCTATCCCTTTTTTAGCTGTTAATTACCACCACCCAACTGAGATGCCATATCTGACTGCATGAACACTCCCTGTAATTTAAATATAGTTAAGGTTAAAAAGGCTACCTAAACTCACCACTGAAAGCAGTTTAAAACTCTTAATTAGGGTTAATCTCATCAACTTCACAGTAAAAGTCTAAAAGTGCTAATAAAGACAGGACAGGTGGTCACTGTTAATTAGGTAAGGAAAAATAATTCCATTCTTGTGTAACTGCAATAGCCTGGTATGTCCCACAATATATCATCATACTAATTCTACCACAACGTCCACATAAATGCTACTTGAAGACTGTTTACCCTTCACAAATATAGTCAGTTTCTGGTTCTAAAATACATGCATTAACATAAGAGCCATAAAAAGCTCTCCAAGACTGGACTGCACTTACATATCAGTGTGAATATATTTTAAGATATTTCAGACAAGAAATCTGAAATAAGATAATTTGGAAAACTCCAGCCATGTTTCATAGTACTTGCAGCTCATGATATAGGCTAGTTATTAACTCTTTCTGCTGAAATAAAATATATTTAAAATTCCACACAAAATCGCAAATTCGTGTGATTCATTTTTAAATACAGTAAAATAAGACATAAGTGCAACTTAAGGTCAAATAACAGCTTCCAAAGCATTCATTAGTATTTCCTATCACCACTAAGCTGACAGGAATAATTACCTGCATTGCAAAGTTTTACTGAAGGAATGTAATGAAAATGACATATTAAAGACTGGTATCTTTAAGGACTATCCAACTTCATAACTGCAACAGGAATCATCTGTCTTATGCCAAATCTCACAAGTTCTTGGTTCTACAGTGCCCATTCTGTGGTGATATCCTTAATGAAGATCCAGGATCGGAAATGGGCAATAAGTTAAGCAGGTTTGTGGTGCAATATAACAGTTAAAACAAATCAAGACAGACTACATTTATTAGCTTTTTAAATATGCAAAAATCTCATGAATTAACCAACAAACACCTCCCTGATTCAGTGACTACCCAGTCCCTTATGGAGCTAAATGTGGAGAATTGCATACCTGAATCACAGCAAGTCTACACCTAATTTAATTAGCCCTGCACTTCATAAGCGCAGCCCTCAAGTTTATGTGACTGGAGAGACTGCATAGAAATTTGTGACTGAGCAAGCATCTCTTCCCAGTGTGGTGATGCTCTACAGAGAGCACTACTTAACAGATCAGCATCAGCTCAAGGATTTATAATGAAGCGTGAGATGACTGTGCTGTGTAGATATACTAGGATACCTGTCCAGCGAAAAAAAACAAAACAAAACACAACAAAAAACAACAAACAAAGAAACAAACAAAACCAACAAAAAACTAAACAAACAAACAAATTTCCAGAAGTAAAAGTGAAAATTAACAATCACATTTGTCTAAAAAAAAAAAAAAAAAAAAAAGAGAGAGAGAAGAAAACCAAAGAAAAGGAAAGAAAAAAAGGAAAAAGAAAAGCAATAATAGCAAAAAGCTTCAAGAGAAAATGAAGTGTTCAATGTAAATGGAAAACAGGCTACTTTTTTATAAACTTTGTTTGCATTATGGGTGGTTTCGCAATGGTGCAATTCTAGTGACGTACCACTCTCTAAAAAGAAAAGCTCATGAGCAGATAGATTGTCTTGAACAAAATCTCATAGCTGAATAATGGTGAATTTTGGGGAGTTTAATTCCATAGTTACCTCCTGGTAGCCCCACTGGTGCTTTAAATTATTGGCTAGATTCCATTTCTACCAGAAGCTCTTCATACTTATATTTTTCTAAAATATCTAATATCTAATATTTCTAGAAAAATGAAGATTACAAGGGAGAAAAGGAGTGTCACTCTGGGACATTTCTCAAAAGAAGAGTGCAGTATCTGTGTAAATGAGAAAATAGTTGAAGGTGAGATATGTAGAGGCAAACAAGAGAAAGAAAATATGTGTTCAAGGATGAAAAGGGAAAGATATCTTACTAGAAAATTCATAAGTCATCTTTAATTTGCTCCAGGACAGTGGGGAAACATGAAAGGAAGAAAGTGATTATTTTTTTCTATGGTAAATAATGAAAACATACTAGAACTGAGGTCTCATGAGAAGGCATCCTTAAAGAAAGAGTAAAATAAGTCAAGAAGATTTTGAGGTCCAACAGCATTCCTCTAACGTTTCAAAAAGGCTAACTTCCCCATGTAGACAAGCATCAACTGTAGGTACAGGTGGCACTGATCAGTAAACAGTAGTACACTGATTCTAGTTTAATATGTGCAACAGAGATTACATGTTACAAAGCAGACTAGCTTTAAGCAACTGAGCAGTTCCAAATTACAAACAAACCATACATTTCAAAAAAGCAGTACCTTCCCACAATCAAGCAAAGAGCTAACCATGAATCTCCACAAAATAATTTTTAAATTAGCTTTGTAATTCCCTTGTGGTAAAATAATATAACAGATAACATTTCTTTTCACAGAGAGACAAAGGAGGAACAAAGCTGGCCAGTTTCAAAACAGGACTTTGGACGAATTTCAGCAAAGTGTCTAATAGTGAAATTGTGAAAAGTCTTCTGCAGGCATGCAAAATCCCCTGGAATGTGATGGCTAAGATACTGCTTCTTTATAAAGCATACTAAGAAGGGTCTTAGCAGCAGGAGTCTGAGAATTGAGGTCACTCAAGATCTATCTGGATAGATCTGAAGGTCTCAGCTCTACAGTACGCCCCTCTTATGCCTGTCCCACTAATTTCAACAGCAAAACAGCTGGGTAAAGGACCCTCACTGGAGTAAGTAGTTTTTTCAGGAGACAGATCTGGAGCTTACATAAGAAATGATATAAAATATGTTTGTGTTGGGGTTTTTTTATTTGTTTTGTTTTTCCGATATGACAGCATTCTTAGCTGATGAAGTAGCGTATCTGGAGAAGAGTAATGAGCAGGTATGTAAAGCAAAAATTAACTGGGCATCCAGAGGTCTGCGTGAAAAAATCTAGAGGTTGTGTGGAAAGCTAGATAGTTTGAGAAAGGGAAAGTCACAGACTGAAAACAGACAAGGGCAGGGCAAGGAAGGGCAGGGCAGGGCAGGGCAGGGCAGGGCAGGGCAGGGCAGGGCAGGGCAGGGCAGGGCAGGGCAGGGCAGGGCAGGGAAGGGCAGGGCAGGGCAGGGCAGGGCAGGGCAGGGCAGGGCAGGGCAGGGCAGGGCAGGGCAGGGAAGGGAAGGGAAGGGAAGGGAAGGGAAGGGAAGGGAAGGGAAGGGAAGGGAAGGGAAGGGAAGGGAAGGGAAGGGAAGGGAAGGGAAGGGAAGGGAAGGGAAGGGAAGGGAAGGGAAGGGAAGGGAAGGGAAGGGAAGGGAAGGGAAGGGAAGGGCACCGCTGGCACTCCACTCTCGATAAATAGGCTCTCTAGTCAGGAAGGGTGGCCTGAATGGGAAGAGTAGTTTCAAATATGACATGGCAGCTAGCTTTAAAAGTCAGAAAAGCTTCATTAGTACTACACTCAGGCCAGGTTAATTAGCAGTCCCAAGCATCCTGGCTCCACTATTTCTGTATGGAACATCACCCATAGTGGTTTGTTTATATGGGGAGCATGTGATTAGTCAGGGAAATAAACCAAATCTTGCAAGTCCTAGATCAGCGTGATAAGCACTGGCATGTCCTCTAGATGTGAAGCCCAACTCTCCTCACACCACTGCATATGCCTTTTTTCATTTTAGTCTTATACACTCCCAAATGGGGCAAACACTAACACTACCCTATTTCTGACAGTTAAAAGCAGATCTATAAGACACAGGAATGAAATAAACCACAGAAATCCAGTTTAAACCTCAACATTTCTCACATTAATACTAGAGCAACTCCATGTAAGTTCTATAAAAATCATTCTATCAGCATCATTGGCTACCTACAGCAATATTCACCACACACAATCTGACTTCTGACTTATAAAGTTATCTGCCATGTTCCTTGTTGCCATTCAGCTCTGTTGCAGCCTTTCTTCTGCCTCTCACTTCACCTTTATCAGCAAGTCACTCTCATCTCAGCTATTCAATGAAATTATTTTTGTGGTGGTGCTCTGACACACTAGGATGTCAAGTACATTGGTGTGACAAGGTCCCCTAAAGGACACCATGACCATGTTATTGTTGCATACTGTGCCCAAACCAGAACCTGCTGTGAGAGCTTTAACTTTCCCTGAAGCCTTAATTGTTCAAGACTCAAGACCAAGAATTTGTTCAAGACTCAAGACCAAGAATTTCTTCCACTAAATTAGCATTGCAAAAGTCTCCCTTCTTTCACTGTCAGAAGTAAGCTAGCACGGTGAGGTGAATTAGTGTTTAGTTCTTTCATTTATCCAAATACTTGGCTGTAGAAAATACTGTCAGCACTTTACATTAAAGATTGTTTTCAGTGTTGAGATTTGCAAAGTACCAGTCAATAATTTATTTTAAATTCCACATAGCCTCTGAACACCTGTGATCCTGATCCCATTAACAATCACAATATACTCTTCTTTCCTTCCAGTTTAGCAAGCAATGGGGCAGCAGAACAGTTGCACTATATTCAAGCCTGGTAATATTCACATTATCTTCTCTTTATCCATCATTCCTTAGCAAATTCGCCACACTGGATACTTTTCCTTCAGTCAGACATTTCCCAAGACCACTTAGTGTCTGGCAGTATATTATCCCACAAAGATGGAGTGAATCCAGCACACAAGAGCTGGAGAGCTGTGATTTACCATGTTATGTTCAGACACAGAATTTGTCCCATACACTTTGATTTCAAGACTTGCATGAACCCTGTATATTTAACACCAAATATTTCCCGGTTAGTGAAAAACCTGCCTCCAAGATTTGGTTCTTCCCAGGATGTCCAGACATGCAGACTCTCCAATGCTTTCTTGATTTCTCCGTTAAAACACAGAGGAGAATGGTGGCAGCAAATTTGTCTCATTTTTGTTTCCTGGCCTAAGACACCTGTGTATATACATCATCACAATACAACTCAGATTTTCCTTTATGGTCCTAAAGACTTCTTTACTCCTTTGTGTGCCTTCAGTTCCTCATTTCATTGTTATTTTAAACTAATAAATTGTTCCTCCTTCAGTGATTGAAGAGCATGAACTAGACATGGAGAAAAAATTTCTGCAAAAAAAATTTCTGCAATGAAAGATAAGATATAGTTTGACAGAAACTAGCCTGGCTCGGTCTGTTCAAATTTAGTCAGTATTTGTGGTGTCCAAACCTTCCAGTTTTTCATCTAGCTTTATTTTATTGTGTGCTTTTTGTTTGTTGGTTTGTTTGTTTTAAATTTATATCTTTTTATTTTTTATTTGCAGGGAGGGAAGCTTCATTGTAACATTTCTTAAATTGAACATTTAATCCACTGCTTCAAAATTCTTTAAGGCTATATTTACATACATTTATTCTTAAACATTTAAAACATAGCAAAGAATATTTGTGAGTCATATAAAATAACTATTCTGTTCATCTGAAGTATTAACTTTTCACGCTTTTGTGCTGCCAATGAAGTGAAAAAGCATTTTGTGTTACTGTAATTATAACACCTTCTCTGAAATGAGCTATTGTAGTCATTCTCGGCCCATCTTCTCCCGAAGCTGTATAAACAGAAAAACATCTTTGAATTTCCTCAGTGTTTCACATTTTATACACTGAGAAATGCCTGCAAGTTTATACACTGTATAAATTATAAACACACAATACATTGTATTTTTATGTACAGCCTTCAATCATTTGCATATTATGTAAAATCCTCTTCCAATTTTAAATATATATGTTATTTTATAGGTGAACTTCAAGATAGTCTTGCAAAGCTGGTATGCTTTCACTCAACTTCTGGTTGCCTCCTGTACTATCATACCTAATATAACCTGAAATCTCAGGGTCTATAGCTTTTTTTTCTTTTTTTTTTTTTCTTTTTTTTTTTTTTCCTCCTCCAACACAGGCAAGATCAAGCAAAATTATTAATCTTGTATCTGCAAAATAAAGGAGAAATAAATTATCTGTTTTGATAAAAGTATAGATATACTACTTTTCCTTAGTGATACTTAACTGTATGAAAGACTTCAATACAATAAAAAGCAGCTTTTGTGTGGTAAATAACATCTGGAGTAAAATGTGAATTGAGATTTTGGTTGGTTGTGTTTTTTTTTTTTCCCGTTCCTCCATTCCATAGGTCATCTTTCCATCTTCTCCTTCTATACGTATTAAAGTGTGGACTCAAGCTATTTACAGTCAAAGGAAAGTGTATGCCTTTCAAATTTCAGCAAGTTATCATTCTTCCAACACATTACAGAACACACTGCAGTTCAATAAAGCATAGTGAATCTTGAGCTGGCACACTTATCTCAACCTTACTCATTGCTTCTGACAAATATTCTTGTAATCACATTGATTTTTAAGATTAATTTTCCTCTCTTCCCACCCCGTTTCCCACCTCCTCTCCCCTCATCTGTTTGAGCTTCTTGGGATTGTGGAACCAGATTCTGACTTCAGGGGGTTTATTATTATTACTATTTTTACTGCATCCAGAGCCTCTGATGACTGATATATTTCTGGGAGCTTTGAATCAGAGCAACATCCTGCTGGTACAATGGCACCTTTTCTGAAAATGTAATGTTGTACCTGCTAAATGTGGTCTCCCAGCCTTACCTGTCTGGATTCTTCCAACAGTGCTCTTGCCTCAATTTCCTTTCATGCACCATCTTCCCTCTAAAATGAAGCCACAGCATCCTACAAAAGATTTTCAAACATTTGAAGTTAAAATTCACTGAGAATTCTACCTTTTTAACCCTTCCTCTCATGGCCCCATAAACTCATTGAGCCATTTCTCTGAAAAACTTTCTAAAGACTGTCACCTTTTTTACCTAAATGCTAAGGAACAAAGAAAGGTATTGTTTGTGTCCTTTGGAGCTACATTTGTATAACATTTTTTCTCCTGGTCTTCAGATGAAGAGAGGCTGGAGAGAGGGTAGCAGGAGAGCATTGCTTTTTTCGCTTTTCTTTCCTCTCCCTTTTCTCTGTTTGTCCATCTCTCCTTTCATTCTGCTCTGTGTCTTCAGTCACAGTCTGATCCTGGGAAGATGCCTGTGATGAAGAAAGTTAGAGGGTAGGAACTCTTATTTTATATAAAGCCTCAAACTGGTCAGATGAACAGCAGTTTTTCCATGCCCCATGAGGCAAAGTTAAAGTGGTCTGCTGGTGAAGTCTGCAGTCTGCTTTTACATCTAACAGGGGCTGTTAGACAGCAATCATGAACTAGTCTAAACATTTAGCTTTGAAGCCTTTTCAATGTGGAAAACTCATAACACTTCAAAGTGACAGTTTCTCTCTTAAAAGAAAATGAGCAGCAAGTGGGTCGATATCGTAGAATTCGAAATAACTACAGAGTTTCTAGAAAAGAAAAAATTGCAGAAATTGTAGAAGATAATACAGTTACAGTACGTAGAAACCGTGAAACACATGGTTTCTGAGATACAACAAATTAAAAAATATGCTGTCTCTGGTTTAACGTGTACACTGATGTCAGCTTGTTTATAAACCTCATTTACTACATAAGCTTTGGAGACCATGAATCGTCTAGCTCTCTAGGCACACATGTGTGCGTGCACATACTCGCATGTCACTGTCCCTATTGTCACTTTGGAGCCTGTTAACAAATTTCAGTCATATTGGACAAGGAGCTGAGGTCCCAAAAATATGAAGCTCCCTGAAGTTTGACAAAAGAAGGCAAGAAAACCCCTAACAGTTCCATCACTGATGGAAGGATTGAAAGCCATCTCTCTGGGACACTTCGGAAAAATGCTATATGAATGTCTCAAGAACTGTAACATCTTTGTCAGTGCTTCCCCCTTAAGGGATATCAGAAAACCCAGCCATATGAGGCTTAGAGATAGGCAGTAACCAGCCTTCATCAGCTTTGGTGCTCATATTACTTTCTTTATTTGTTATAATAAGAGCAAATATGTATAAGTACCATTGTAGGCACTCTAGGTACTGAAGGCTATACAAATATGCAGGAAAGTATTTTTCCTGCCCTACAAAGATTGCCATACCCCTAAATGAGGTCAGAAAACAAGCAAGAAAAGTAAAAATCAATCCACACGTTCTTGGGAGATACTCAGATGCACCTTTCACAAAGACATTATGCTATACATTTGGGTGAGAACAGTTGTCAAAAGGTGCATATAGGACAGAAGATTGCTTTAATTCCCTGCAGACTGTGCACAGTAATTGCTATGCAGTGGGGTCAGCTGAAATCTAATAAGCTTAGTAGCTGACATGGTCTCTGCACCTTATCAATAAGTATTTTTGGTAACTCTAAGCCACCAGAACCACCAGGGGAGAGGGTATCAATAACAGGTATATCATGATCCTTTCTTTTTCTTTCGTTCTGTAAGCAAAATTCAAGACACTCAAAGCAATGACAATGAATTTATACACTGTAGCTACGTAATTATTTTGGAGGTTTTTCTAATTGAAATTTTTCAGTCTTTATTAACTGAACTTGAAGACTATAAAAATGGAATATAAATAGCGCAACCACACACTGAAGACTGTATTGGAAGTCACAGTTCACAGCAATACCTAGGATTTTATATATACAACACTGGGGGTTTTTTTTGTTTTGTTTTGGGGTTCTGTTTTGTTTTGGTTTGGTTTGTTTTCTCTTCTACAAGATAAATCACACATGACAGACGGATTTGCATATTCTCTTTGTTATAGAGTTTATATATTTCTTTACCCCATTAACTATTGGTTGCCATGTAACAAATGTGCATCAATTTTATTTCTATAAAGTTTTTCTATTTCAGTGGTGTAGATATAGGGAGAGGAAAAAATAAAGCTAGTCCTAAGTCCTCAGTTGACATAAACAGATACATCATACATCTCTGTATCTAAATAACCCAATCTAAATTTAGATAATTCATAATAGGTGGATTTCTTCTAAAATACAAAATGCTTTTATTTAAAGTGAATAGGTACTCCATGTAAAGTGGTAAAAGCCTATTAAGACCATGTCTATGCAGCATTTAGAGTGGGTCTGTATTAGAGAAACTTGCATTAGCAAGAAATCATTCTGCTTAGGGACGATTGTTTAAATTATTAATATATACATATTGCCATGACTGAATTCCCAAGTAATTTGTTCTAAGATAAACATACTGAGAGAAATCTTGGCCTTGCTGAAGTCAGTGGAAGTTTCTTCAACTGACTTTGATCGTCCAGAACTTGACCTTCAGTTAAGGATGATGATGTCCCAGTACATTCGTATTTACAGCAACGAAATAAAATAAAGCAAATTGATACCTATGTCTTGTGACCCAATTGGTACCTATCCATCTAAATAAAATTTGAATGGATGTGTTACATTAAGATTTAACTGATAACTGACCTACAAAATTTACTATGCTTTGAAGCAAGTTAACCTGTGCTAGAAGGTTAAAGTGTTGCCTAAGCGTTTTAGAGTTATTTATTCATTTCCATCACAGAAAACTAGGACAGAAAAACACTGCTTTCAATCAAGGCAATGAATAATTATTTCCTGATTCACAAGATGCCTGATTACAATTTATACTGTATCTTGATAATTTGTGAAAGATCTTTTAAAAGTTATTTTTTTACTTTCCAGCATGTAAACATAGGTAGGTGATGCTAACCCTTCCAATGGTGATGCTAACCCCTTCCCATGCAAAAAGTACTATTTTCTTAACACATTCTTACAGAATTTAAGAATTACTTAGATTTGAAGATAAGGCAAAAGTCCTTGACATATTCGTATTTTGATTAAAATGCCAAAAATGACTGTTAAAACATTATTTAGGGCATGATTTGAGAATTAGGGAAAGAGCATCCACACAGTTATCACAATGAAACAGTAACCAAGTGGTTAAAACAGCTGAAATAAGAAAATCAAACCTCCCTTTCTGTTCTCCAAGTGTCTTTTTATATTCTCCTCTATTTTCATTTTATATAGAAACATAATTGTGCATGCAGTCACAGTCACTTCAGTGAGACTGTGATCTTATCCTCACAGTCCAGTCCAAAAAACATTCAAGTGTTTTGAGTCTCACCAAAATCAATGGTGTATTACTCAAACACCTAAGAAGCATGTGCTTAAGCTTCTCCTTGGTCATCTAAATAGTTTATACCAACATAGGGTATGTAGGTAGGTATTGAGTTGTCCTACTCTCTTCTGTCCCTCCCCTCCCCTCCCCTCCCCTCCCCTCCCCTCCCCTCCCCTCCCCTCTCCCTCCCCTCCCCTCCCCTCCCCTCCCCTCCCCTCCCCTCCCCTCCCCTCCCCTCCCCTCTCCCCTCCCCTCCCCTCCCCTCCCCTCCCCTCCCCTCCCCTCCCCTCCCCTCCCCTCCCCTCCCCTCCCCTCCCCTCCTCTCCTCTCCTCTCCTCTCCTCTCCTCTCCTCTCCTCTCCTCTCCTCTCCTCTCCTCTCCTCTCCTCTCCTCTCCTCTCCTCTCCTCTCCTCTCCTCTCCTCTCCTCTCCTCTCCTCTCCTCTCCTCTCCTCTCCTCTCCTCTCCTCTCTCCTTCTCCTTCATCTTTTTCCTGTTTTTCATCTCTATGCATGAAGAGGTCAAGGATGGAACAAACTAAAACAATATACCAGCTTTCATTTAATAAAATAATCAAGAAATAGGGTAGACAATAATGGCTGGATATCAGGACAGTTTTAGAACATTTGGCTTCACATTATATAGTGTAAGCAAAAATGTATAATTTTCCCCTTATTCCTGTATAAAATGGCACTTACTACTTCTGTATGAATTTATGTAGGACACAACTTAAAATTTGTGAGAATGGGAACTTGAAAAGGAAACAGGTTTTCTTCAAAAGTATAAGGTTATCCTGTTAAGAGCCAATAAAAGGAGTCAGGCAAGCTCAACATAAAAATACGTCCTTTTATAAAGTTGTGACTAATCCTGAATAAGTAGTAAGCTGCAAAAACAACAACAGTAACAAAAAGACAACAGGAAATATACATAACCTCTAAAGCATATTAACAAGTCCAGTGGAGAGCTACAAAGATGATTAAGGGTCTAGAACATCTTTCTTATGAGAGACTGAGCGAGCTGGGTCTGTTCATCCTAGAGAAGGCTGAGATGGGATTTCATTAATGTTTATGAAGGGTGGATGTCAACAGGGTGGGACCACACTCCTTCCAGTGATGCCCAACGACGGGACAAGGGGCAACTGGCACAGACTGAAAAATAAGAGGATCCATCTGAATAAGGCAAACTTCTTTACTTCGAGGGTGCCAGAGCACTGGAACAGGCTTCACAGAGAGATTGTGGAGTTTTCTTCTCTGGAGACATTCAAAACTCACCTGGACACATTCCTGTGCAATCTGCTGTAGGTGAACCTCTTTTAGCACGTGGGTTGGACTAGATGATCTCCAGAGGTCCCTTCCAACCCTAGTCATTCTGTGATTCTGTGATTACTGGAAGGAAAAGCCAGGACTGTTCTTTCCCACATCCAACAGCTCCTCTCCATCACACCTGTGCATATTGATCCCATCCTCAAAGTTGTAGCCCCTCTGTCTTGTGCAGCACTGTAGAAAGGGACATGTGAAGGCTGTCTTTTGGGAGATCAGGGCCTTCCTTGGTGTAAGCTTAGAAGGCATCAGTGAAGTGACCTTGGCATTCAAGCCCCAGGTGCTGCAGAGCCACAGAGAATATGACCTATGCAATCAGGTAAAACATTAAGTTGTAAGAAGGAGCCATAAATATGTATACAGGTCTGGCAAGGCTATCAGTGGAAGTGACGACAAGCAATGACTCTTTAGTAAAACTGAAAATATAACTGAAGGAAGAGTGACAAATTTAAGATGACATGAGAAGGCAAAAATGTGATATATGATGAGGTTGCTCTCCTCTTCCTCACTTTCCATCACTCAAAAAGATCAAGTAAAGAGGAAAAAAAAGCACTTCAGAAGAGTTACAAGATATTTTTAGTAGGATATATCATGTGCTGTAAAAAACCTGGCAGTGTTGTGACCCTTCCTATTCAGAGCTCAATTTAAATGCATTCAAATTATCAGCCATACTTGAAATGCAGTGAAGACCTATAGAGTTATAACTGTCCTACACCATGCCATTGCAAAATACACCAGCACCTCCTAGAAAGACCTACCTATTTCATTCTGAAGTTGTATTTAATTTACTGCCTCTTAACAGCCACAAATCTCATTTGTCATCATAGTTCCCCAGGTTCCTGCCTTCCACTGAGATTGTGTCAGTTTCCCAGAGTCTGCATTTTCAAGAGATGATTCTCATTTTGTTGCTTTCCTGCCCATATTTCTGATCTGATTATGTTTTGTTCATAGCAATATTTTTAAATGGCTTTTGATGTAGTACCATTCAGGCTTTCCATTCAAAATCTGCTGTCTTTTTCTGAACATTCAAAATGATATTATATAAGACTTATGAGATTTTGTAGAAGTTAGATATCCTTTTCAACAGTCTTTCTGTTGCCTCTGTCTTTTGTTATTGGTATGCAAATATAAGAACATCGTTCATCATTGTGTAAAGGTCATTTGAAACAGAAATACCGTTTAAAAAGTAATATACATGAAAACAAATAGTAAAGTTTTATAAAGTATTTCAAGTAAAAAATTGAGGTATTTTCTCTTTAATTAAAAAAATTGCTGTTCTTATGCAAAAAGCTAAATATGCAGTGAATCTGCACCATAGGCTTATTAAGGATAATCTAGGTTTCATGAAACTATATTAACCGTTTGCTTTAAGGCCTTTTTACCCCAGAGATAGTTATCACTTTTTGTTTTCATATTTTTCCATTCTCCTCTTAAGGAAGGAAGTGAAGATATTGTTCATATATCTCAGTATCTTTTTTTTATTATTTTATTTGAATATCCCAGCATTTCAATTTCTAAATTCATATTTCACCCTTTAAAGTCTACCTTAGTATTCTTGTTCTCTGATACTTGTTGAATGTGCTTCACAGTAATTCTGCACACTCATTATCCAGTCCTATGAGTATCATAAAAAATCTATGTCATCCAGATGTGCTGATTTGCATGTGCTCAAATTTTCAATACCTTCAGGTCTTTTCTTAGCTGTTGTTAACCACTGTTTCACAATAGGTCTTCCTATGTCATCTTAGTTGTCTAAAACTCTTTTGACTCCCTCCCCCATCCTCAGTAGTAAAGATGAATTAAAAAAAAAAAAAATAATCAGAACTTCAGTCATTTTAAGGTCAGAGGTATTGACTAATCAGTCAACAAAAAATTTCTGAAATGGTGCCCATTAAGAAAACAGAGATAGTCTTATCTAAATTGCATTTTTCCTGTAAAAGACCTAATATATATAAACTATCTCAAAGTACAGTATTTTCCTTTATTTGTCTTACAATATTAAAACATTCTTTTAATCTCCCATCACCACGGGGAAGAAAATTGGGAGGAGGGATTTCATACAAACTAACTAAAATCATATCCCAGCCATATACATATACATACTGTATTCATTAACATAGTATGAAAACTCAATGCTTCCTTTATCTTCTCTCAGGGAAAAACTACTACTTTCCACTATGGCAAAACTGCTAGGTATTAAATTTGAACCTAGATCCAAGCCAGATGCTGTGAAGCCCATCTCATGTAAACCTTCATAAGCCCAGAAACCCATGGTGTCTGACAAGATGCTTAGCTTCGTATTTCCCAACACACACAGAATATATTTTCTCACACACACACAAAAGTTGAAATCAGCTATGAAGTTCATTACAACACAACTTCAGAGTATGTGCAAGCTCTAAAAGGGGCTGCAACTGTATGATTTTTCCCATATCATGTATCTAGAAGCTTGTCTACCGTACCAGCTAGCTTTAAAGAGAAGGAGAGATGTACAACTTGCTAGTTCCCC